>NW_019264430.1:65491-101346 GCF_002742605.1 Olea europaea var. sylvestris | reverse complement strand
GGGCCGAGCCGAGGCCCATTGACAACCCTAAATATCCGTAAAATTTAATTGGAAAAGTGCCAATAAACAAATTTGGGTGAAAATTTTGTTAAATTTGATTCGAAATGTGTCAACGAACAAAACGCAGGTGAAATGTTAGTCAAATTCGATTGGAAGCGCATCAACGAACCAAGTTCAGGTGGAATTTTTGCCAAATTTTGTAGGAAACGTGCTAGCAATCAAAACCCCGATGAAATTTTAATCGAACTTGATTGAAAATGCGCCAACTATCAAAACCTTGATGAAATTTCGATAAAATTTAATTGGAATGGTGCCAATGAACAAGACCTAATTTAAATCTTAGTCAAATTTGATTGAAAATACACAAATAAACAAAATCCAGGTGAAATATTTGTCAAATTTGATTGGAAACGTGCCAATGAACAAAATTCAGGTGAAATTTTATTCAGATTTTGTTAAAAACGCACCAACAATTAGAACCCAGATGAAATTTTAGTCAAATTCTATTCAAAACGCATCGACGAAAAAAATCTAAGTGAAATTTTTGTCACACTTGATTGGAAACACACTAATGAACAAAACCCAGTTTAAATATCAGTAAATTTTGATTGAAAACCTGTCGACGAATAAAATCCAGGGAAAATGTGGTCAAATTTGATTGGAAACGTGTTAATGAACAAAACTCAGGTGAAATTTTAGCCAAATTTGATTGAAAACAAGTGAACGATCAAAACTCTGATAAAATTTTGGTGAAATTTGTTTGGAAATGCGCCAACGATCAAAATCCTGATGAAAATTTTGTTAAATTTGATTGAAAACGAGACAACGATCAAAATCCTGATAAAATTCTAATCAAATTTTATTGAAAACGTGCCAAGATTCAAAACCCTGATGAAAGTTTCATCAAATTTGATTGTAAACATGCCAAAGAACAAATCCTTGATGAAATTTTCGTTGAATTCGATTCAAAACGTACCAACGATCAAATCCCTGACAAAAATTTAGTTGAACTTGTTCGAAATCACGCCAACGATCATGACCTTATGAAATTTTAGTCAAATTTGATTGGAAACGCATTAATGAACAAAACCCAAGTGAAATATCAGTAAAATTTGACTGGAAACGCGCCAATAAACAAAATCTGGGTGAAATTTTAGTCAAACTTGATTCGAAACGAGTCGATGAACAAAATGCATGTGAAATTTTTGTCAAATTCGATTGGAAATGCATCAACGAACCAAGCGCAAGTGAAATTTTTGTCAAATTTGGCTGGAAACGCGCCAACAATCAAGACCCCGATGAAAATTTACTCGAATATGATTAAAAATGCCCCAACTATCAAAACCTTGAAGAAATTTTAGAAGAAATTGATCGAAAAGGTGCCAACGAACAAAACCTAATTTAAATTTTAGTCAAATTTGATTGGAAAGGAGCAAATGAACAAAACCCTTAGAAAATTTGTCAAATTTTATTGGAAACACGCCAATAAACAAACCTCAAGTTAAATTTAATTAATATTTGATTGAAAACACACTAACAATCAAAATTCAAATGAAATTTTAGTCAAATTTGATTGAAAATGTTCCCATGAACAAAACTTGGGTGAAATTTTATCCAGATTTAATTGAAAACACACCAACAATCAGAACCAAGATGAAATTTTAGTCAAATTTGATTCAAAACGCGCCAACGAACAAAATCGAGTGAAATTTTTGTCATGTTTGATTGGAAACGCACTAATGAACAAAGAACCAATATTAGATATTAGTAAATTTTGATGTAAACGTGTCGATCAGTAAAATTTGAGTGAAATGTAGTCAAATTTGATTGGAAACGCGCCAACGCACAAAACTCATGTGAAATTTTAGTCAAATTTGATTAAAATCATGCTAACAACCAAAACCCTGATAAATTTTAGTCAAATTTGATTGGAAATGCGCCAACAATCATAATTCTAATGAATTTTTTGTCAAATTTGATTGAAAACGAGGCAATGATCAAGACCCTAATGAAATTATAGTCAAATTTTATTGGAAATGTGCCAAAACTCAAAAACCTGATCAAAGTTTTGTTAAATTTGATTGGTAAAACGCCAAAGAACAAAATCTTGATGAAATTTTAATCGAGTTCGATTAGAAACGCTTCAACAATCAAATCCCTGATGAAATTTTAGTCAAATTTGATTAGAATTGTGCCAACGATTAGAACCTTATGAAATTTTAGTCAAATTTGATTGGAAAAGCTCTAATAAACAAAACCCAGGTGAAATATCCGTAAAATTTGATTGGAAAAATTTGGGTGAAATTTTAGTCAAATTTGATTCGAAATATATTGACGAACAAAAAGCAAGTTAAATTTTAGTCAAATTCGATTGGAAACACATCAATGAACCAAGCACAGGTGAAATTTTTGTCAAATTTAATTAGAATACGCCAAATATCAAAACTACAATGAAGTTTTACTCGAATATGATTGAAAACGGGCCAACCATCAAAACCTTAATGAAATTTTAGTCAAATTTGATTGGAAACGTGTCGTATTGACGAACAAAAAGCAAGTTAAATTTTAGTCGAATTCGATTGGAAACACATCAATGAACCAAGCACAGGTGAAATTTTTGTCAAATTTAATTAGAATACGCCAAATATCAAAACTACAAAGAAGTTTTACTCGAATATGATTGAAAACGGGCCAACCATCAAAACCTTAATGAAATTTTAGTCAAATTTGATTGGAAACGTGTCAATGCACAAAACTCAAGAGAAATTTTAGTAAAATTTGATTGAAAATATGCCAATGATCAAAACCCTGATAAAATTTTAGCAAAATTTGATTGGAAACGCACCAACGATCAAAATCCTGATGAATATTTTTGTCACATTTGATCGAAAATGTGGCAATGATCACCTGATGAAATTCTTGTCGAATTTTGTTGGAAACGTGCCAATACTCAAAATCCTGATGGAATTTTTGTCAAATTTGATTGGGAACACGCCAAAAAATAAAACTTTGATGAAATTTTAGTCAAATTCGATTGAAAATGCGCCAACGATAAAATCCCTGATGAAATGTTAGTTGAATTGAATTGAAATCGCGCTAATGATTAGAACTTTATGAAATTTTAGTCAAATTTTATTAGAATGCAGGTTAAATTTTGGTTAAATTCGATTGGAGACGCACCAACAAACCAAGCGCATGTGAAATTTTAGTCAAATTTGATTAGAAATGCGCCAACAATCAAAATCCCAATGAAATTTTAATAGAGTATGATTGAAAATGCGCTAACCATCAAAACCTTAATGAATTTTTATAAAATTTCATTGAAAATGTGCCAACGAACAAAACCTAATTTAAATTTTAGTCAACTTAGATTGGAAACACGAAAATGGACAAAACAGAGGTTATATTTTTGTCATATTTTATTAGAAACGCGCCATGAACAAAACTTCGATGAAATTTTATTCAGATTTGATTAAAAACACACCAGCAATCAAAATCCCGATAAAATTTTAGGTCAAATTTGATTGGAAACACACCAATGAAAAAAACTCAGGTGAAATCGTACTCAAATTTGATTGACAACACACCAGCGATCAAAATCCAAATGAAATTTTAGTTAAATTTGATTCAAAATGTGTCAACGAACAAAATCCTGTTGAAATTCTAGTTAAATTTTATTGGAAGCGTGCCAAGACTCAAAATTCTAATGAATCTTTTGTCTAATTTGATTGGAAACACGCTAAAGAACGAAACCTTGGTGAAATTTTATGAAAATTCGATTGAAAACGTGCCAACGATCAAATACTTGATAAAATTTTAGTCGAATTTGATTGGAATCGCGCCAATGTTCAGATCCTTATGATATTTTACTCAAATTTTATTGGATACACACCAATGAACAAAATTTAGGTGAAAGATTCGTAAAATTTGATTGGAAATGTGCTAATAAACAAAATCCGTGTGAAATTTTAGTCAAAATTGATTCGAAACGTGTCGACGAACAAAACCTAGGTTATTTTTTAGTCAAATTCGATGGGAAACGCATCAACGAACCAAGCACAGGTGAAATTTTTGTCAATTTTGGCTGGAAACACGCAACAATCAAGAACCGGTTAAAATTTTACGCTAGTATGATTTAAAACGTGCCAACTATCCAAACCTTGAAGAAATTTTAGTAAAATTTGATCGGAAAGGTGCCAACGTACAAAACCTAATTTGAATTTTAATCAAATTTGATTGGAAACGCTTAAATGAATAAAACTCATGTGAAATTTTTGTAAAATTTGATTGGAAACACGCCAATAAACAAAACTCATGTGAAATTTTATTAATATTTAATTAAAAACACCAACAATCAAAATCCAAATAAAATTTTAGTCAAATTTGATTGAAAATGTTCCCAAGAACAAAACTCAGATGAAATTTTATTCAGATTTGATTGAAAACACACCAACAATCAGAACCAAGATGAAATTTTAGTCAAATTTGATTCAAAATGCGTCGACGAATAAAATCGAAGTGAAATTTTTGTTACATTTGATTGGAAACGCACTAATGAACAAACAACCTAGGTTAAATATCAGAAAATTTAGATTGGAAACGTGTCGATTAGCAAAATCCGAGTGAAATGTAGTCAAATTTTAATTGGAAATGCGCCAATGCACGAAACTCATGTGACATTTTAGTCAAATTTGATTGAAAACACACTAACAATCAAAACTTTGATCAAATTTTAGTCAAACTTGATTAGAAATGCGCCAACGGTCAAAATTCTGATGAAATTCTTGTAAAATTTTATTGAAAACAAGGCAATGATCAAAACCCTAATGAAATTCTAGACAAATTTCATGGGAAATGTGCAAAACTCAAAACCCTAGTCAAAGTTTTGCCAAATTTGGTTGAAAACACGCCAAAGAACAAAACCTTAATGAAATTTTAGTCGAATTCGATTAGAAGCGTGCCAACGATCAAATCCCTGATGAAATTTTAGTTGAATTTGATTGGAATCACTTCAACGATTAGAACTTTATGAAATTTTAGTCAAATTTGATTGGAAACGCACCAATGAACAAAACCTAGTTGAAATATCCGTAAAATTTGATTGGAAACATGCCAATAAACAAATTTTGGTTAAATTTGAGTCGAAACGTGTTGATGAACAAAACACAGGTGAAATTTTAGTCAAATTCGATTGAAAACACATCAACGAAGCAAGCGCAGGTGAAATTTTAGTCAAATTTAATCAGAAATGTGCCAACAATAAAAACTCCAGTGAAATTTTACTCAAATATGATTGAAAACGGGCAAACCATCAAAACCCTGATAAAATTTTAGTCAAATTTGATTGAAAACGTGCCAATGCACAAAATACAGATGAAATTTCAGTCAAATTTGATTGAAAACATGCCAATGATCAAAGCCTTGATAAAATTTTAGCCAAATTTGTTTATAAAAGTGCAAAGGATCAAAATCCTGATGAGATTTTTGTCAAATTTGATTGAAAATGTGGCAACGATCAAAACCCTGATGAAATTCTAGTCAAATTTTATTGGAAATGTTCCAAGACTCAAAACCCTGATCAAAGTTTTGTCAAATTTAATTAGAAACATGCTAAAGAACAAAACCTTGATGAAATTTTAATCAAATTCGATTAGAAATGAGCCAATGATCAAATCCCTAATGAAATTTTTGTCAAATCTGGCTGAAATCACGCCAACGATCAAAACCTTATGAAATTTTAGTCGAATTTGATTGGAATCACGCCAACGATCAGAACCTTTTGAAATTTTATTGGAAATGCAGGTCAAATTTTAGTCAATTCGATTGGAAACGCACCAATGAACCAAGTGCAGGTGAAATTTTAGTGAAATTTGATTAGAAATACGATAACAATCAAAACCTGGATGAAATTTTACTCGAATATGATTGAAAATGTGCCAACTATCAAATGCTAACTATCCAAACCTTAATGAAATTTTAGTAGATTTTGATTGGAAAGGTGCTAACAAACAAAACCTAATTTAAATTTTAGTCAAATTAGATTGAAAATGTGCAAATGGACAAAACACCGGTGAAATTTTTATCAAATTTGATTGGAATGAGCAAATGAACAAAACTTCAGTGAAATTTTATTCAAATTTGATTAAAAACACACCAACAATCAAAATGCCAATGATTTTAATCAAATTTGATCGGAAATACGCCAATGAACAAAATTCAGGTGAAATTTTATTCAGATTTGATTGATAACACACAAGCAATCAAAGCCCAAATGAAATTTTAGTTAAATTTCATTCAAAACGCGCCAACGAACAAAATTCTAATGAAATTCTAGTCAAATTTTATTAGAAACGTGCCAAGACTCAAAATTCTGATGAAATTCTTGTCAAATTTGATTGGAAACATAGTGAAGATAAAAACCTTGACGAAATTTTAGTAAAATTTGATTGGAAATGTGCCAACGATCAAATCCCTAATGAAATTTTAGTTGAATTTGATTGAATTGCTCCAATGATCAGAACATGAAGATATTTTAGTCAAATTTTATTGGATACTCACTGATGAACAAAATCCAGGTGAAATATCCATAAATTTTGATTGGAAATGTGCTAATAAACAAAATTTTGGTGAACTTTTAGTCAAAATTGATTCGAAACGTGTCGACGAACAAAACGTAGGACAAATTTTCATCAAATTCGATTGGAAACGCATCAACGAACCAAGCGCAGGTGAAATTTTTATCAAATTTGGTTGGAAACATGCCAACAATCAAGACCCTGATGAAATTTTACTCGAATATGATTGAAAATGCACCAGCTATCAAAACCTTGAAGAAATTTTAGCAAAATTTGATCGAAAAGGTTCCAACGAACAAAACCTAATTTGAATTTTAGTCAAATTTGATTGGAAACGAGTAAATGAACAAAACCCAAGTGAATTTTTTTTCAAATTTGATTGGAAACACGCCAATGAACAAAACTCAAGAGAAATTTTATTAATATTTGATTAAAAACGCAGCAGCAATCGAAATCCTAAAAAAATTTTAGTCAAATTTGATTGAAAATGCTCCCATGAACAAAACTCGAGTGAAATCTTATTCAGATTTGATTGAAAACACACAAACAGTCAGAACCAAGATGGAATTTTAGTCAAATTTGATTCAAAACGCGCTGTCGAACAAAATTTGAGTGAAATTTTTATCACATTTGATTGGAAATGCAATAATGAACAAAGAACCTAGATTAAATATTAGTAAATTTTGATTGGAAACGTGTCGATAAGCAAAATTTGAGTGAAACTTAGTCAAATTTGATTGGAAACACGCCAACGCACAAAACTCATGTAAAATTTTAGTCAAATTTGATTGAAAACTTGCTAACGGTCAAAATCCTGAAAAAAATTTAGTCTAATTTGATTGGAAGTAAGCCAAGGATCAAAATTCTGATAAAATTTTTGTCAAATTTGATTGAAAACGAGGCAACGATCAAAACCATAATGAAATTCTAGTCAAATTTCATCGGAAATGTGCTAAAAATCAAAACCTTAATCAATATTTTGTCAAATTTGATTGGAAATGCACCAAAGAACAAAACCTTGATGAAATTTTAGTCGAATTCGACTGGAAACGTGCCAATGATCAAATCCCTGATGAAATTTTAGTCGAATTTGATTGGAATCGTGCCAACGATCAGAACCTTATGAAACTTTAGTCAAATTTGATTGGAAACGCACTAATGAGCAAAACCCAGGTGAAATATCTATAAAATTTGATTGGAAACCTGCCAATAAACAAAATTTGGGAAAAGAAATATCCGTAAAATTTGATTGGAAACGTGCCAATACACAAAATCCCGATGAAATTTTAGTAATTTGATTCAAAACGTGTTAACGAACAAAATGTAGGTTAAATTTTAGTCAAATTCGGTAACGCCCCGACCCTTGTGGATCGGAACGCTACTTACTTTACTTAAATAACCGGTGATTTAGTCATAGGAGAATGTGTTTTAGTGGAAACTTAATTTTTACAATGATAATTTTAACAACCACCTTTCGAATACTTTAAATAAAACACTGAATAAAAAAAAGGAACATAATTTATTTGAAGAAAACACAACTTGTTCTCGCGTTCAGTGTTATTCAAATACTTTAAAGAAATAACATTGAAAACGTTCACAAAAATAAATCTAAATAACTTGTTCACCGGGTTTTCCATGGGCTCGTTGCACCACTCTCCATCTTTTCCATCATTCAGGCCTAAGGTAGAATCATATCAATCTATAGAAAAGCGGTTAAACCCGTGAGTTAAAAAAACTCAATAGATATCATTGGTGCATTCGTGATCAAGCTATACATTTCAAAGATGTAACTTTAGAAACTGTTTCATAGTAGGATTTTCGGTAGAATCCCAAACACATAGAGTCATGACTTAACACGATGCCTCGACCGGAAGTACATGCCGTACCCGGAGGTACCATTAGACATACAAACATTAACGTATATCTTCATTTGCTAGAAACTTATAACTTAACACGAATTAACACTTTGCACCTCTACCTACCTTGATTGATGCTTTGAACCTCGTTGAAAATTGCACTCCTTTGATGTTTCCAAAAAAAATACTCCGTTGAGAATTGATGCTTGGAAAACACTTCTTGATAGTACCAAAACTTCTAGGAAAAATTAATTTTCCTCCCTCTCCTTTCTCTTTTTTTCTAGACTTGAAAACTCTCTCTTTTATACTTAGAAGCTTTTGTCTTAGTGTGAAAAATGTGTATGCATTGGGGCCTATTTATAGGTAAAATCTCATAACATAAGGGCAGGTGAAGGATCTAATACTCATTAATATGGGTGCCATTTATGTGGGAGTTATAGGTTTAAGAAGGTGCTAGAAAATCGTGTAGGAATTTGACTTTTCATATTCCGCGTACTTCGGTTGATACTGTACAGCCTTTAGTATTTCTATCATAACTTCTTCTCTTGATATCTGATTGAGGTAATTCAAAGTGCGTTGGAAAGCTGACTCAAAGAGATATAACTTTTCTTTAGATATCATTTTCCAAATCGAATGTTTTCTATGTCGTAAATGGGTCTCAAATGAGACTAAAAATCTGAAGTATACTTTAGCCATCCAATATTCATGTCTTAGTGCCACTAAGGTGTTTAAAATTATTTAGGGTTCTACAAATTCGATTGAAAACGCATCCATGAACCAAGCACAGGTGAAATTTTAGTCAAATTTGATTAGAAATGTGCCAACAATCAAATCGCTTATGAAATTTCAGTCGAATTTGATCAGAATCACGCCAATTATTAGAACTTTATGAAATTTTAGTCAAATTCTATTGGAAACGCAGGTTAAATTTTAGTCAAATTCGATTGGAAACACATCAACAACCTGAGTGCAGGTGAAATTTTAGTCAAATTTGATTAGAAATGCGCCAACAATCAAAACCCCGATGAAATTTTACTCTAATATGTTTAAAATCACGCCAACCATCAAAACTTTGATGAAATTTTAGTAAAATTTGATTGGAAAGATGCCAATGAACAAAACCGAATTTAAATTTTAGTCAAATTAGATTGGAATCGCTCAAATGGACAAAACACAGGTGAAATTTTTGTCAAATTTGATTAGAAAAGTGCTAATGAGCAAAACTTCGATGAAATTTTATTCAGATTTGATTAAAAACACACCAACAATCAAAATGCCAATGAAATTTTAGTCAAATTTGATTGGAAACATGCAAATGAACAAAATTCAGGTGCCAATGAACAAAACCGAATTTAAATTTTAGTCAAATTAGATTGGAATCGCTCAAATGGACAAAACACAGGTGAAATTTTTGTTAAATTTGATTAGAAAAGTGCTAATGAGCAAAACTTCGATGAAATTTTATTCAGAGTTGATTAAAAACACACCAACAATCAAAATGCCAATGAAATTTTAGTCAAATTTGATTGGAAACATGCAAATGAACAAAATTCAGGTGAAATTTTAATCAGATTTGATTGATAACACCACAGCAATCAAAACACAAATGAAATTATAGTTAAATTTGATTCAAAATGCGCCAACGAACAACATCCATATGAAATTCAAGTCAAATTTAATTGGAAACATGCCAAGTCTCCAAACCCTAATGAAATTTTTGCCAAATTTGATTAGAAATGTGCCAATAAACAGAACTCATGTGAAATTTTATTCAGATTTGATTAAAAACACACCAACAATCAAAATTCAGATGAAATTTTAATCAAATTTGATTGAAAATGTTCCCATGAACAAAACTCGGGTGAAATTTTGTTCAGTTTTGATTGAAAACGCACAAACAATCAGAAGCAAGATGAAATTTTAGTCAAATTTGATTCAAAATGCATCGACGAACAAAATCAAAGTGAAATTTTTGTCGCATTTTATTAGAAACGCACTAATGAACAAAGAACCCAGGTTAAATATCAGTATATTTTGATTGGAAATGTGTCAATCAGCAAAATCGAATTGAAATGTAGTCAAATTTGATTGGATATGTGCCAACGCACAAAACTCCCATGAAATTTGATTGAAAACATGCTAAGGATCAAAACCCTGATAAAATTTTAGTCAAATTTGATTGAAAATGCGCCAACAATCAAAATTCTAATGAAATTTTTGTCAAATTTGATCGAAAACGAGGCAACGATCAAAACCCTGATGAAATTCTAGTCAGATTTTATTGGAAATGTGCCAAGACTCAAAATCCTGATCAAAGTTGTGTCAAATTTAATTGGAAACACGCCAAAGAACAAAATCTTGATGAAATTTTAATCGAATTTGATTAGAACACGCCAACGATCAGAATATTATGAAATTTTAGTCCAATTTGATTGGAAACACACCAATGAACAAAATCCAGGTGAAATATCCGTAAATTTTGATTGGAAACGTGCCAATAAACAAATTTTGGGTGAAATTTTAGTCAAATTTTATTCGAAACGTGTTAACGAACAAAACGCAGGTCAAATTTTAGTCAAATTCGATTGGAAACGCATCAACGAACCAAGAAAGGTGAAATTTTAGTCAAATTTAATTAAAAATACACCAACAATCAAAACTTCGATGAAATTTTACTCGAATAGGATTGAAAACTGCCCAACCATCAAAACCTTGATGAAATTTTAGTCAAATTTGATTGAAAACACGCTAATGATCAAAACCCTGATATCATTTTAGCCAATTTTGATTGGAACTGCTCCAACATCAAAATCCTGATGAAATGTTTATCAAATTTGATGGAAAACATGGCAATGATCAAAACCCTGATGAAGTTCTAGTCAAATTTTACCGAAAATGTGCCAAGACTCAAAACCTTGATCAAAGTTTTGTCAAATTTGATTGGAAACATGCCAAAGAACAAAACCTTGATGAAATTTTAGCCGAATTCGATTGGATATGAGCCAATGATCAAATCCCTAAAGAAATTTTAGTTGAATTTGATTGAAATCAAGCCAACGATCAGAACCTTATGAAATTTTAGTCAAATTTTGTTGGAAACACATGTTAAATTTTAATCAAATTTGATTGGAAACATACCAACGAACTGAGCACAGTGAAATTTTAGTCAAATTTGATTAGAAATGCACCAACAATAAAAACCCCGATAAAATTTTACTCGAATATGATTAAAAATGAGCCAATCATTAAAACCTTGATGAAATTTTAGTAAAATTGGATTGGAAAGGTGCCAACGAACAAAACCTAATTTAAATTTCAGTCAAATTAGATTGGAAATGCACAAATGGACAAAATACAGGTAAATTTTTTGTCAAATTTGATTAGAAACGCGCCATTGAACAAAGCTTTGGTGAAATTTTATTTAGATTTGACTAAAAACACACCAACAACCAAAATGGCAATGAAATTTTAGTCAAATTTAATTGAAAATGCACAAATGAACAAAGCTCAAGTGAAATTTTATTCAGATTTGATTGATAACACACCTACAATCAAAACCCAAATAAAATTTTAGTTAAATTTGATTCAAAACGTGCCAACGAACAAAACTCTGATGAAATTCTAGTTAAATTTTATTGAAAATGTGTCAAGACTCAAAATCCAAATGAAATTTTTGTCAGATTTGATTGGAAACATGCCAAAGGACAAGGCCTTAACGAAATTTTACTAAAATTATACTGGAAACGTGCCAACAATCAAATCCCTGACGAAATTTTATTCGAATTTGATTAGAATCGTGCTAACGATTAGAACCTTATGAAATTTTAGTCAAATTCGATTGGAAACACACCAATGAACAAAACCCTAGTGAAATATTCGTAAAATTTGATTGTAAAAGTGCCAATAAACAAAATTCCAGCGAAGTTTTAGTCAAATTTGATTCGGAATGTGTTGATGAACAAAATGCAGGTCAAATTTTAGTAAAATTCGATTGGAAACACATCAACGAACAAGGCATAGGTGAAATTTTAATCAAATTTGATTCGAAATGTGCCAACAATCAAAACCCCGATGAAATTTTACTCGAACAAGATTGAAAATGCATTAACCATCAAAACCTTGATGAAATTTTTGTCAAATTTGATTGGAAACGTGCCAATGCACAAAACTCAGGTCAAATTTTATCAAAGTGGATTCAAAACACACCAATGATCAAAATCTTGATAAAATTTTAGTCAAATTTGATTGAAAACGTGCCAACGATCAAAATACTGACAAAGTTTTTGTCAAATTTGAACGAAAATGTGGCAACGATCAAAACCTGCATGAAATTCTAGTCAAATTTTATTGGAAACGTGCCAAGACTCAAAATCCTGATGAAATTTTAGTCAAATTTTGTTGGAAACGCAGTTAAATTTTTGTCAGATTTGATTGAAAACACACCAATGAACCAAGCGCAGGTGAAATTTTAGTCAAATTTGATTAGAAATGCGCCAACAATCAAAATCCCTATGAAATTTTACGAATATGATTGAAAACGCGCCAACCATCAAAACCTTGATAAAATTTTAGTAAATTTTGATGGAAAAGGTGCCAACAAACAAAACCTAATTTAAATTTTAGTTAAATTAGATTGAAAACGTGCCAATGCATAAAACTCACCAACGATCAAAACTTAGATGAAATTTAAGTCAAATTTGATTGGAAACGTGCCAATACACAAAGCTCTGGTGAAATTTTAGGCAAATTTGATTGAAAACATGCCAACGATCAAAACCCCGATAAAATTTTAGTCAGTTTGATTGAAAATGCACCAACGATCAAAATTTTGATGAAATTTTTGTTAAATTTGATAAAAAAAACTAGCAACGATCAAAATCCTGATGAAATTCTAGTAAAATTTTATTAGAAATGTCCAAGACTTAAAATTTTGATGAAATTTTTGCCACATTTGATTGGAAACTTGCCGCTGAAAAAATCCTTGGGTAAATGTACTCAAATTTAATTGGAAACGTGCCAATGAACAAAATTTAGGTGAAATTTTAGTTAAATTTGATTGAAAAGATGCCAACGATCAAAACACTGATATAATTTTGGTCAAATTTGATTGGTAATGCCCCAGCGATCAAAATCCTAATGAAAATTTTAACAAATTTGATTGAAAACAAGGCAACAATAAAACTCTGATGAAATTCTAGTCAAATTTTATTGAAAACGTGCTAAGACTTAAAACACTGATGAAAATTTTGTCAAGTTTGATTGAAAACACGCCAAAGAACAAAACCTTGATGAAATTTTAGTTGAATTCGATTGGAAATGTGCCAACGATCAAATCCCCGACGAAACTTTCGTCGAATATGATTGGAATCGCGCCAACGATCTGAACTTTATGAAATTTTAGTCAAATTTGATTGTAAACTGTAGAAACCCCAAAAATAAACTGCATAAGGCATTCCATAGCATCTTGCATCCATCAATTGACTTCATTCGACGAACCCAAGGTATGGAATAAAATATTATGTTCCACTTTATTTTTCGAGCATGATTTATAAATCATTTAAGCTTGAATCTATGAAAATCCTAATGATATTTAGGATGAAATATGTTATGTAAGTTATATTTTGTTTATATATACATGAAGAAATGATGATTAGCTATTTTATTGAAACCCCAAAAACATAATGTATAAGTTGATATCACTAATAGAGATAATACATAATTGGATACTTATGTGACAGATATGGTTAGAATTTATCAGACCGCAAGAAAGGCCACGGCTTGTAGAGCAATGTTGAACCGTAGGTCTATCATTCAATCCTATGAGAACTACATGATTGACCCATCTCGTTCGCTTGTTGAACACATACATGACATTTACGAGAGATGAATGGTGACAGTAGATGCAAGACTGGAGATCATGTATATCGAGACTGTAAATAACCTCATACACTCACTTCCACCTCAATGGAGAAACATGGGAGTCATGGTTAGGGATGAGATACTAGAAGGTAACCCTCCAGAGCACCCAAATGCAATTGAATTCGATATATATTGTCAAATCCTTCTAGATAGGTGGAATGAGAGCTTAGAACCTCAACCGGAGATAGTAATTGAGCCTGAGCCCGAGCCAGAACCTTAGTTTGAATCGGACCCAGAGGAAGATCCTGAATGGGAGCATGAGAATGACTTTGGATTGGAATTAGAGAATGAACAAGAGCATGAGCCACATGTTGAGATACACCTCGAGTTGGGGCCTGAGGCAGAAGACTCCTCCTAAGATGAATCTCCACCAAAGAAGATTCACAAGATTCATAGGGATTAGAAATTAGATTTCTTTTCCTTATGTTATCTTTTCCTTAATGTTATGGAAGTAAAGGTTGTCGAACTATTGTATATCCTGATTTCAAGGAGTACTTTTAATAAAAAAAATCAAATTTGTTTTGAGCTGAAAATATTTCCTTATTTTAATCCTGGTTTTGGAAAAAGAAGTTAATGTGAGATATTATATCTTATTTCTAGGAAAATGTCTCGTGCAAACCAGAACAATTTGATAAGGGATCTCCCACAAGCGTTTCAAGATCTTGGTAGGCTGAATCAGAACCCAGCTCCACCTACACTACCAGCTCCTATTACTATCTCGACTCATGCCTTGGTGGTTGAATTATTTTGAAGGCATAATCCCCCTACCTTCGATGGAGCATCTGGTCCACTAGTAGTTGAGGAATGGCTTCGTAAGCTAGAACGAATTTTTTGATTCATAGACTGCATCGATGCCCAAAAGGTTCAGTGTGTGGAGTTTAGGTTTATTGGTGATGCAAGTTACTGGTGGGATACAATGTCTCGGACTAGAACCCCGAAGCAACAATTGGCGTTAAGATGGGAACAATTTAAAGAGGAAGTAATGGACAAGTATTTTTCTCAGTCTCTAAGAGATTTCAAGGAAAGCGAATTCCTTCTGCTCAAACAGGGTAATATGTCCCTGACTGATTACGAACGAAAGTTCGATCAACTCTCAAGATATGCTCCACACATGGTTGACACAAAAATTAAGAAGACTAGAAGGTTCAAGCAAGGGTTAAACCTAGACCTAAGCATGATCTTTATGTCACATCGTTTCACATCATATCGTGAGATGTTGGAACGAGCTCAAGCTATTTGGTATCAGAAGGCTAATGTGGAGTAACACCGTCAATTGTACAACCAGCAAGATAGAGGGTATATTGGAAAGAGGAAGTGGAATGGTCAAGATAAAGGAAAGGGCAATTGGTAAAATAAGAAGGCTAACATCGGATCTAGTGCTAGTAAGGCCATAGTAGCTACAATTGTGCCTTGTCTGAAGTGTGGTAAACCTCATCGTGGTGAATGCTTGTATGGAAAGAATGCCTATTTTCGGTACGGTAAGCTAGGACATATTGCTAAGGATTATCCTATGTTCACTTAAAAGAATGATGATAATAGTGATTAGAACAAAAAGGGAAAAGCACGAGTCTTTACACTGACTCAGAAGGATGCAGAGGAAAACTCAAACGTAATAACATGTATTTTATTGATATTCAATACACCTGCTTATGTACTATTTGATTCGGGAGCTACTCACTCTTTTGTATCAACATCTTTCATTGTTAAATCTAGTATTACTTGTGAGAAGTCAGAAAGTACACTAGAAGTTAGCGTCCCCTCAGGTAGAACATTAAATACAGATCAGTTAGCTAGGTCGGTAAATCTTGAAATCGAAGGAAAAACATTAGAAGCTAATTTGTATCTGATAGAGATGAAAGACTTCGATGTGATTTCGGGCATGGATTGGTTGGGATGTAATTATGCAACCATTCATTGTAGAGAGAGAGAAGTGTCTTTTCAAAAACTAGGAGAAGATCAATTCTCTTTCCTCAGAATAAAGACCAAACCCCATCTCCAACTAGAATCGGCCTTGCAAGCTAAAAAAATAGTTAACATCTCAGGAGAAAAAAATAGATGACAATAAAGGTTGAGGATGTACTAGTGGTACGAGAGTTTATAGATGTGTTTCCAGAAGAACTACCGGTACTCCACCAGATAGATAGGTGGAGTTCATAATAGATCTGGTTCCTGGAGCAGCACTAGTATCTAAACCTCCATATAGAATGGCTCCAAAGGAACTTTAGGAGTTAAAATTTCAATTAAAAGAATTGTTGGATTGTGGTTTTATTCGACCAAGTGTGTCTCCTTGGGGCACACCAGTATTATTCGTAAAAAAGAAAAATGGAAGTATGAGGATGTGTATTGACTATCGGGAGTTGAATCGTTTAACCATCAAGAATAAATATCCTCTCCCAAGAATTGATGATTTATTTTACCAATTGAAAGGGGCTAAGGTATTTTCCAAGATCGACTTACGATCTGGATACCATCAATTGAAGGTTAAGGCCAATGGTATACCCAAGACAACTTTTCAAACTCGTTATGGACATTACAAGTTCATAGTTATGCCGTTTGGGTTGACAAATGCTCCACCAGTGTTCATAGATTCGATGGTTATATGGGTATCTAAAGTACGAATGAGATGGATGTTTGTTGACCCAACCATTTTTTTAGTCCCGAGCCCGATAAGGAAAGGGATAATTTCGAACAAAGTTTTTTAGAACGTATAAAGGGAAAAGAGCTCTCATTGAATAAACAGTATTAATTATATAAATAGAAATTCGAACATTTAGAAATTGACTTCTTTCAAAAGAGGTAAGATCCGGTGAATCAGAAACAATTAACTAAATTTTTTTTTTATGGAACAGACATATCAATATGCGTGAGGGACCCCTGGGAGAGCCACCGACTCCAACTACCGTCCATGTATGATCCATACTAGATCTGACCAACTGCTCGTCCTACCTCCTCTATGTTCTTGACAGCCCATCTTTATCTCAGTAGAGTCTTTCAGTGGCATGTTTCATAATGAATCGTGTATTTCATCAGTATTTGGATCAGTTTATCATAGTCTTCATTGATGACATCTTGATATACTCCAAGAGTAAAGATCAACATGAAGAGCATCTTAGAATGGCGTTAGAAACATTGCGTAAGGAAAGGTTATACGCCCAATTTAAAATGTGTGAATTTTGGCTTGAACAAGTTGGATTCCTCGATCACTTAGTTACTGCCCAAGGAATTGAGGTGGATCCAGTAAAAGCAGAAGCAGTAAGTAATTGGAATACACCAACTAACGTTGGTGAAGTTCGAAGTCTTCTGGGATTGGTTGAGTACTATCAGAGATTTATGGAAGGATTTTCCAAAATAGCTGGACCAATGACACAATTGACAAGGAAAGGAGTAAAGTTCCAATGGATAGATAAGTGTGAGCAGAACTTTCAGGAGCTAAAACGACGATTGATTTCAACACCCGTGTTAGCTATACTCGAAGGTTCGAAAGGATTTGTTATATATAGTGATGCATCCAAACAAGGTTTAGGATGTGTACTGATGCGGCACAAAAAAGTGATTGCCTATGCATCAAGGCAATTGAAGCAACATGAACTGAACTACCCGACGCATGATCTATAACTTGCTGCAGTAGTGCATGCTTTAAAGATATGGAACCATTACTTATATGGAGGGAAGTGTAACATTTACACGGATCATAAAAGTCTCAAATATTTCTTCACATAGAAAGAATTGAATATGAGACAGAGACGATGGTTGGAACTTTTAAATGATTATGATTGTACTATCCATTACCATCCTGGTAAGGCTAATGTTGTTGCCGATGCGCTAAGTAGAAATTCAGTGGGACGATTGGTATCATTACCTACTACTCAGTTGGAGTTGATCAAGGACTTAGAGAATTTACGAATCGAAATGGTTGCCACACCAGAGAAATTTACCACCTATTTAGCAACTTTGGTGGTTCGACCTACTCTTAGAGATCGGATCATTGAGGCACAAGGTAAGGACCCATTCTTGCAAAAGATCAAGAACGAGATTGGTACTGATAAGAGAAAGGACTTTAGAATAGCTTCGGACATGGCTCTGATGTTTAAAGGAAGGATTTGTATATACCTAAGGATGAAGTTTTGAGGAAGGAGATATTGGAGAAAGCTCATATCACTCTATACACTGCACATCCTGGCGGTACGAAAATGTATCGAGACCTTCGTGATACATTTTGGTGGAGGAATATGAAAAGAAGTATAGGTCTATTTGTGGCAAAATACATTGTGTGTCAACAAGTTAAAGCAGAACATCAAAGATCAGCAGGGTTGTTAAATCCATTGGACATACCAGAATAGAAGTAGGAGAATATCACAATGGACTTTGTGGTAGGATTTTTGAGATCAATAGGAGGGCACAATGCTATATGGGTAATAGTGGACCGTCTAACGAAGTTCACTCATTTTCTTCCGATGAAAATGACATTCGATCTAGATCAGTTGGCACGGTTGTACATTAAAGAGATTATAAGATTGCATGGTACCCCCATATCCATTGTGTGTGACAGAGATCCGAGATTTACATCTAAGTTTTGGAAGAGCTTGCAAGTGGCTATGGGAACGAAATTGAATTTCAGTATGGCATATCACCCTCAATCCGATGGTCAATCTGTAAGAACCATTCAGACTTTGGAAGATATGTTAGGAGCATGTGTTTTGGATCTAGCAGGGAATTGGGAATCGTATTTACCTTTGGTGGAATTTGCATATAATAACAATTTCCAAGCAACTATTGAAAAATGACACCGTATGAAGCTCTTTATGGTAGAAGATGTAGATCACCGGTTCATTGGGATGAAGTCAGAGAAAAGAGAGTTTTGGGACCAGAGATTATTGAAAGGACAGTCGAAGCCATTGATAAGATCTGTACTAGGATAAAGGTAGCGTAAGACAGACAAAAGAGCTATGCAGATATCAGACGAAAGGACTTGGAGTTTCAAGTTGGAGATAAAGTCTTTTTAAAAGTGGCACCAATAAAGGGTGTACTTAGGTTTGGCAAGAAAGACAAGCTACGACCTCATTATATTGAACCTTTTGAAATACTTGATAGGACCAGAAGTGTGGCTTATCGATTAGCTTTGCCGGCCGAACTATCAGCAGTTTACAACATATTTCACATATCGATGATCAAGAAGTATATGCATGATCCTGATCACGTGGTTAATTATCAATCCCTAGATGTACGTAAAGATTTATCTTATGAGGAATTATCGATTAGAATACTGGATCGAAGGGTATATAAATTACGGAACAAGGAGATTAAATTGGTCAAGGTGCAATGAAATAATCATAGAGTCGAAGAAGCTACTTGGGAAGAAGAAGAAGAAGTTAAAGACAAATATCCGACACTCTTTGCCAATCCATAAGGTAAATTTCGAGGATGAAATTTTATTTAAGTTGTAAGGGATGTAGAAGCCCGAAAAATAAAATGAAATTAGGCTCATATTTTAATGTAACGATCTAGCATCAGGAGCCTAACCTATAGATGAACCTCATGCTCGATCCACATAAGAAATGAAGGCTCAATATTAGTCCAATATGTTTTAAAATGAATTTATTTACAATCTTATGGTGGTTCAACGCGCAACCCAGGTTCAGCCACGATATTAAAAATTATTTGATGAAGTTGAACGGTATAATTTAATGTTTTTTCCCAAACATTGGACTGGACGGTGAAAATTTATTTTATGTATAGAAAAAAAAAATATATATATATATATATAATTGATTTGCACACATGTTATTTTTAAAATGACAAATATATATTATTATATACACACACATAACAACTACACGTTAAAAATAAATTTAGATTGAATAGTCAAACAATTAATCTAATTAGTTGGTATAGACAAGTCATTTAAATCCCAAAAATATGCACACACGTGATCACATGTTATGCAACTTAGACTCTTTGTTTTAAAATGCATTCAAGTTCTTTTAAATTGAGTGGAAATGAAAAGGCATAAAGTGTAACTTTGATTGTTAAATGCTGCCAACGTTTTTTTCTTGAAATTGGGACTGATTTTCCGTCTTCTTCAAGCTATTCACATTCCTTTAAATTATATTATATGTGATATAAAACAGCCCAATAGTTAATGCAAATGTAATTGCACTTTACTCTCAATTCCTTAGGTGATTCCACCATTTTTTTGAAGACAAATAAAGTGTAGACTTTTCATTTTCTCCAAATTATTCCTATTCCATTTCATACATATCTTTTTATACAAGTTTCACAAAAAAAAGGGGTGCAACTTTGATCACTGAAAAGATTTTCAAAAAAATAAAGGAAATGATATGATCCAGGAGTCGAGCCCGACGAAGGCAAGTGCGAGACGAGACCAGTTGATAGTTGATGGCGGACTAATGATGCGATCAAGAGTAAAGCAAGTAAAACAAGTGATAGGATTGCTCGTTCAAGAAACCATTGATGGAACCATGTTCGGGACTCAAAATGGAAAAGCTTTCATGTTCGGGTCGAAGGCCGTATCAACTTGGATCAATTTGTTATCAAGCGACGAACCCGAAGGCTGAAAATAAGCCTGTGTGACCGCACAGCAAAAACACCATGCGGCCGCACAGTGGCATACCGAAACTTAAATTGGGATTTTTTATTGAACCATGCGACCGCATAGAAATACACCATGCTTCCGCACAAGCCAAAAATTTGGCGAATTTTCCAATTTTGGCAATTTTTCATATTTTGTTAGATTTTGATTATTTTCCATATTTTGGAGATTATACTCGACTTTTGCACGATTTTTACCTAGTTTTTAGGTTTAGTATAAATATGAGTTTCCATTCAATTGTTAAAACCTTTTAGACATTATTGATATTGAATTAAAGTGAGGCGTATTGTCTTCTCTTTACCGTTCTTCATTGAACAATTTTGAAGTTATCAAGTGATCACTTGTGGCATTCAGACAACCAGATTTAATTCTTGGATTGCATGATCAAGGGGTCTTTCAAGCATCGTTCTTGTTGGGTTTTTTGGTTTGACTTTCTTTTGGGTTAATCCTAAACTCTTGGATTAATTTGGCTTTCTTGGATTCGTCAGTCTCGTTGTGGGTTTCATAGTCAACGTTGCTACGGGGTTCGCATCAGTTGGTATCAGAGCTTTGGCTCCAAATTAATTGAAGGTTATATCTTTTCTTTATTTGTTTGGGTCGTTAATTTTTCTTTCTTAGTTTTTCTTCATTCTTGTTTTCTTTTCATCGTTTTGTTGAGTTGTTGGTAGTTTACTCGCCTTCTTTCATCAAGGAGTTAAAAAAAAGTACAAAAATGAAAAAAAGGGTTACTGTACATTTGAGGTACTGTTCATCTCAAAGTATTGTTCACAAAAAATAAAAAAATATATATATATATATATTTTGATATCATTGTTTGATTTTATGTTTTTTTCTACCAAAAACAATTCCTACATTGTGTTTGATTTTTAGGATATTCAATTGTGTTCGAGTCTGTCATTCTTCTTTTGAGTTTATTTTCATATTCGTGTCAAAACATTCATCTATTCCACTTATTCAAGTCCTTTGAGCCTCGTGGTCTTTGATTAATATTCGGTTTGTTTGAATTGCCGGTAAAACAATTGATTTAGTTCACTTGGTTCTTTGAAGTGCTTGGAGGGAGTGGTAAAAGGCCGAGTGGTGAGTTTAATAGAGGGAAAAAGCCATAGTGAGTGTTTTCCGAGTGAAATCTTTGTGAGGCATAAAAAAATTGTGTGATATGATGTCGGAAAGAGAAAGTTCTAATTCAAGCCGAAATGGTAATGACAACAATGCATCGGAGGACATGATAAGGAGGTTTGAAAGGGTACTTGGTGATGTTAGGGAGAAGGTGGATAGGCAAGGTGAATGGATGGCACAAATGGGCACTACAATTGCTAATCTTAGCCGGGGATAAGTGGAGATGTCTAATGTTAGGGGGCCGGTAGGCGTGAACCTAGGAGAGGAAGGTGGGATGAGTATTGTAGTGATGAGGATGATTTTGATGAAAATAACATTGATATGGGTCGAGCGAGGCATAGGGGCGATAGGATGGAAAGACGGGGTAGAAATAACTTGGGAGATGAAGTAGATGGAAATTTGGGAAGTATTAAAATGACTATTCTGCAATTTAAGGAGAGAAGCGACCCGGAAGCATATTTAGATTGGGAAAGAAAGGTTGAGATGATTTTCGAGTGCTATAATTATTCGGAGGAGAAAAAGGTAAAATTGGCTGTGCTTGAATTTGTGGATTACGCGATATCTTGGTGGGATCAAGTACAGACATAACGGCGTAGGGGTCGGGAAAGGCCAATTAGCACTTGGGATGAGTTGAAGATGTTGATGAGGAGGAGGTTTGTTCTGAGTCACTATTATAGGGAAATCCATCAAAAATTGCAAGGTTTGTACCAAGGATCGAAAAGCGTAGAGGATTATCACAAGGAGATGGAAATTCTTATGATTCGGGCTAATGTGGAGGAAGATCGGGAAGCTACCATGGCACGGTTCTTGAATGGGTTAAATTGGGATATTGTAAATGTTGTAGAGTTGCAACACTATGTGGAAATCGAGGACATGCTACATGTGGCAATGAAGGTTGAGAGGCAATTGAAGAGGAAGGGGACATCAAGGCAACCGTTAGGTACTTCCGCTCCTAATCCAACATGGAAATCGAAGTGGGATGACAACAATAAAAATGGGGCTGCACCTAGAGGTAAAAATGATTGGCAAAAGGGCAAGGATGAAAATGCTAGCAAACCAATATCAAAATCGGAGGCACAACCATCGCGCAATCGGGACATCAAATGTTTTAGGTGTTTGGGAACGGGGGCATATTGCTTCTCAGTGCCCAAACAAACCGGCGATGGTGTTGTGGGATAATGGAGAGATTGTGAGCGATAGTGATGGCGAGTTTGATGACATGCTGGCGTTGGAGGGTGTTAGTGAAGAAGAAAAAGTTGAAGGGCCGGTTGGGGATCTATTAGTCACAAGCAGATGACTTGGAGTTGCAACGGGAGAACATTTTCCACACTCGATGCCACGTCAACAATATGGTATGTAGTGTTATAATTGATGGTGGTAGTTGCACTAATGTAGCTAGCGCATCTCTTGTAGAAAAATTGGGTTTAACATTGTTGAGACACCCAAGACCTTATAAATTGCAATGGTTGAATGAGAGTGGCGAGGTGAGGGTGAATCGAAGGGTGTTACTTAATTTGTCAATTGGGAGTGATAAGGGCGAGTTAGTGTATGATGTGGTGCCAATGCAAGCAGGACATATTTTATTGGGGCGACCATGGCAATACGATAGGAAGGCTATGCATGATGGGTACAAAAATCGATATAGTTTCATTAAGGATGGAAGAACCATTACTCTTGTCCCATTAACACCGGCACAAGTCTATGAGGACCAATTAAAATTGAGAAGAGAGGAAGAGAGGAGAGCAAAAGAGTTAGAAAAAATGAGAGTAAATAGTGAGTTGGAGAAAAAGAGAGAAAATGTTGAGGTAGCCATTAGAGAGAAAAGGAGAGAGCAATCATAAGAGAGAAAAGAAAGAGAGTGCCCCGAGAGAAGAGAGAAAACACGATCGAATTTCTTTACAAAAGAGAGTGATTTGAGGAGGGCGGTAGTTTAGAGGAAAGAGATGATCTTGTTCGTTTATAAGGAATCACTCCTCAATTTTGAGGAAACTAACCCACCCCTCCCTAGTTTGGCTAAGTCTTTGTTGCAGGAATTCGACGATGTATTTTCGGAGGATGGGCCAAGTGGATTGCCGCCTATTCGAGGCATTGAACATCAAATTGACTTCATACCCAGAACTGTCATTCCAAATCGACCGGCTTATTGAAGTAATCCCAAGGAAACCAAGGAGCTTCAAAAACAAGTGGAGGAATTGATGAGCAAAGGATACGTGAGGGAAAGCATGAGTCCTTGTGCAGTACCGGCTTTGCTTGTACCAAAAAGATGGAACATGACGAATGTGAGTGGATTATAGGGCTATCAACAACATAACGGTAAAATATCATCACCCTATACCTAGGTTAGATGACATGCTTGATGAATTACATGGTTCTTGCATATTTTCTAAAATTGATTTAAAAACCGGGTATCATCAAATTCGTATGCGGGAGGGTAATGAATGGAAAACGGCTTTTAAAGCTAAATATGGTTTATATGAATGGTTGGTTATGCCGTTTGGACTCACAAATGCACCTAGCACTTTTATGCGTTTAATGAATCATGTTTTAAGTGCTTTTATAGGAAATTTTGTTGTGGTTTATTTTGACATCTTAATCTATAGCAAAAACCTAGGAGAGCATTTGGAACATTTAAAATGTGTACTAATTGTTTTAAGGAAAGAACAACTCTATGCTAATCTTAAGAAATGCACATTTTGTATGGATAGAGTTATTTTTCTTGGTTTTGTGGTTAGTCTTAATGGGGTAGAAGTAGACGTTGAAAAGATAAATGCTATTAGAGATTGGCCGACATCTAAAAGCATAATGGAAGTTTGGAGTTTTCATGGTTTGGCTAGTTTTTATAGGCGATTTGTAAAGGATTTTAGCACTATCACCGCACTACTCACGAAAGTAGTTAAAAAGAGTGTAGATTTTCATTGGGGTGATGAACAAGAACTTGCATTTAATACTATTAAAGGTAGATTGTGTGATGCACCTATTTTAGCATTACCTAATTTTGACAAAACATTCGAGATTGAGTGTGACGCATCAGGAATAGGGATTGGAGCAGTTTTAATACAGGATTAGAGGCCTATTACATACTTTAGCGAGAAATTGAGTGGAACTGCTTTAAATTATGCTACATATGACAAAGAACTTTATGCACTTGTTCGAGCTTTGGAGACTTGGAAACATTATCTATGGCCAAAAGAATTCGTAATACACACTGATCATGAGTCACTAAAGCACCTGCGGGGACAAGGTAAATTGAACAAGAGGCATGCACGGTGGATGGAATTCATTGAGACCTTTCCATACGTAATTCGGTATAAACGAGGTAAGGAAAATGTGGTGACGGATGCGCTGTCGCGAAGGTATGTATTGCTAACTACTCTTGATTCTAAGTTACTTGGGTTTGAACATATTAAGGAATTATATGAAAAAGATATTGATTTTTCGGATATTTATTTGTCATGCATTAAGGGGGCGGTTGATAGGTTCTTTAGGCATGAGGGGTATTTATTTCGGGAAAATAGGTTATGTGTTCCTAATTGTTCTATTCGAGAATTATTAGTAAGGGAGGCACATAGTGGTGGATTGATGGGACACTTTGGGGTTCAAAAGACTTAGATGTATTGAAGGAGCATTTTTATTGGCCTAAGATGAAAAGTGATGTTGAGAGAATTTGTAGTTGATGTATAGGTTGTAAAAAGGCTAAATCTAAGGTTTTACCACAAGGTTTGTACACACCTTTACCTACACTTTGATTTGGGTTTACCTAGGAGTAAGAGAGGTCGGGATTCTATTTTTGTAGTTGTAGATAGGTTCAGCAAAATGGCACATTTTATACCATGTCACAAAACTGACGATGCCACGAACATTGCTGACTTATTCTTTAAAGAGGTTGTGCGTTTACATGGGGTTCCTAGAAGCATAGTGTCGGGTTGGGATGTCAAATTTTTGAGTCACTTTTGGAGAGTTTTGTGGGGTAAGTTAGGCACTAAGTTACTATTTTCCACAACTTGTCACCCACAAACAGATGGGCAGACCGAGGTAGTGAATACGACTATGACACTATTATTACGCACAGTAATCAATAAAAACTTGAAGAGTTGGGAGGAGTGTCTACCATTTGTTGAATTTGCATACAATCGAGCTGTTCACTCTACTACATCATATTCTCCTTTTGAAATTGTATATGGTTTTAATCCACTAACTCCTTTGGATTTAATTCCTTTACCTGTGAATGAACGTGATAGTTTAGATGGCAAAAAGAAGGCGGAATTGATTAAGTCACTCCATGAAAAGGTAAAAGTGCAAATTGAAAACAAAAGTAAGTTGCTTGTGTCGCAGGCTAACAAAGGTAGAAAGTGCGTGACATTCGAGCCAGGAGATTGGGTTTGGGTGCACCTTAGGAAAGAGCGGTTTTCGGAGCAAAGAAAGTCCAAGTTGCAATTGAGGGGCGATGGTCCATTTCAAGTGATTGAAATGATAGACGACAGTGCTTACAAGTTGGACCTTCCAGGTGAGTACAATGTTTCGGCTACTTTTAATGTATTTGATCTCTATCTGTTTGATGCAGGTTCAGATTCGAGGATGAATCCTTTTGAAGAGGGAGGGGATGATATGATCCAGGAGTCGAGCCCGACGAAGGCAAGTGCGAGATGAGACCCATTGATAGTCGATGGAGGACCAATGACGCGATCAAGAGCAAAGCAACTGAAATAAGCGATGGGATTGCTCGTTCAAGAAACCATTGATGGAACCATGTTCGGGACTCAAAATGGAACAACTTTCATGTTTGGGTCGAAGGCCGAATCAACTTGGATCAATTTGTTATCAAGCGACGAAACCGGAGGCTGAAAATAAGCCCGTGCGACCGCACATCAAAAACACCATGCGGCCGCATAGTGGCATACCGAAACTTAAATTGGGATTTTTTGTTGAACCATGCGACTGCACAAGCCAAAATTTTGGCGAATTTTTCAATTTTGGCAATTTTCCATATTTTGTTAGATTTTGATTCTTTTCCATATTTTGGAGATCATGCTCGACTTTTGCACGATTTTTACCCAGTTTTTAGGTTTAGTATAAATAGGAGTTTCCATTCCATTGTTAAAAACCTTTTTGACATTATTGATATTGAATTAAAGTGAGGCGTATTGTCTTCTCTGCATCGTTCTTCATTGAACAATTTCGAACTTATCAAGTGATCATTTGTGGTGTTCAAACAATCGGATTTAATTCTTGGATTACGTGATCAAGGGGTCTTTCAATCGTCGTTCTTGTTGGGTTTTTTGGTTCGACTTTCTTTTGGGTTAATCCTAAACTCTTGTATTAATTTGGCTTTCTTGGGTTCGTCAATCTCGTTGTGGGTTTCGTAGTCAACGTTGCTACGGGGTTCGAATCAGGAAAAGCTTTGGATTCCATCGGGAAACAACATTCACCAACCAACTTCATCGATTCAAAAGCATCAAATGAAGATAGGTTGAGGTGCAAGTGTTATTTTGTTTTCAAATTTGATTTTTCGTTAAAAGTTGAATGAAATGGTACCTCCGGGTACGGTGCTTCGGCACTATTATAGTTTGAATGATCATTATCTGGCTCTGCGTATTATGATAATGCTATAGATATCGGATTCTACCAAAAATCCATCTACGTGCTATGGTATGAATCCATGGTTCGAATTTTCTAATTTGATTACGAAATGCACCGATGATATCTATTGAGTTTCAAACTCATGTGTTAAATCCCTTCTTGCAGGTTGATTTTGTTCTTTTGTTGGGGACGCGGATGATGGTAGTTGAAGATGCAATTTGACATGGAAAAGCTAGTGAATTAACAACTTTAAATTGATTATGAAATATTTGCGTTTCCTTTTAATTACTTTTCTATGGACATCGTACATAAAACCAGTCGGATTTAATAGCATCATGGATTGGATACCAAGTAAACTCAATCGTCACTTGGGATTTTTGGACAAAACCAGTGGGATTTAATAGCATCATGGATTGGATACTGAGTAAACTCAAAATCATGTCAATCCAATATCTATGGAATTTTATATGCCACCTTAAGTATACTGCGTTGGGTTACTTCCCAAATCGAGTTGCTGCGAGGTTTTGAAAAATACTTTAACATCTCATATGTGGCCGACGAAGCTGAATTTTGGATATGTTATATTATGAGAAGTTCCCTACTCTCTCTTAAAGTTTCGTGAAGTTTCGACCTAGATTACTATGTAAACGAGTTTACTTTAAAACTTACTGTACAAAAATGGAAAGTCAAACAACATTTATTTTTAAATTCTTGCCTAGAATTTCACGTAACAAAAATGTATTTATGCATGGATGTCACCTGAAGACATTAGGAATTAGTTTCTTTTGTATTGAGTTATGTTGTCATTTATTATTCTTTTATATATATATATATAAAATCTTTACAATTTCCTCTAAAACTTTAGCTATTTTTTTAAGTTTACGGCTAAAAGTACAATAAATCTAGCGACGTTCCAATCCTTGCGGGTCGGGGCGTTACATAAACGCACCAATGAACAAAACCCAGGTGAAAAATATCCGTAAATTTTGATTGAAAACGTGCCAATAAACAAAATATGGGTGAAATTTTTGTCAAATTTGATTTGGAACGTATCAACAAACAAAACGTAGGCGAAATTTTAGTTAAATTCAATTGGAAACGCATCAACGAGCCAAGCGCAAATGAAATTTTTATCAGATTTGATTAAAAACACACCAACAATCAAAACCTAGATGAAATTTTAGTCAATTTTGATTGGAAACGTGCCAATGAACAAAACTCAGGTGTAATTTTATTTAGATTTGATTGAAAACACACCAACAATTAGAATCAAGATGGAATTTTAGTCATATTTGATTCAAAACGTGCCAACGAATAAAATTCAAGTGCAATTTTTGTCACATTTGATTAGAAACGGACTAATGAACAAAACCCAGAATAAATATTAGTAAATTTCGATTGGAAACAAGATGAAAGTCTAGTCAAATTTTACTAAAAATGTGCCAAGAGTCAAAATCCTGATGAAAGTTTTCTCAAATTTGATTGGAAACACGCCAAAGAACAAAATCTTAATGAAATTTATGTCAAATTCGACTGGAAACGTGCCAACGATCAAATCCCTAATGAAATTTTAGTCGAATTTGATTGGAATCATGCCAACGATCAAAACCATAAGAAATTTCAGTCAAATTTGATTGGAAATGCTCCAATGAACAAAATTCAGGTGAAATATCCATAAAATTTGAATGGAAATTTGCCAATAAACAAAACTCGGGTGAAATTTTAGTCAAATTTGATTCGAAACGCGTTGACGAACAAAATGCAGGTTAATTTTAGTCAAATTCAATCGGAAACTCATCAACGAACTAATCACAGGTAAAATTTTAGTCAAATTTGATTAGAAATGCACCAACAATCAAAGCTCCGATGAAATTTTACTTGAATATGATTGAAAATGCATCAATCATCAAAATCCTTACGAGATTTTAGTCAAATTTGATTGGAAATGTGCAAATGCACAAAACTCAGGTTAAATTTTAGTCAAATTTGATTGAAAACACGCCAATGATCAAAACCTTGATAAAATTTTAGTCAAATTTGATTGGAAACATGCCAACGATCAAAATCCTTATGAAATTTTTGTCAAGTTTGATAAAAAAATGTGGCAAGATCAAAACTCTGATGAAATTCTAGTCAAATTTTATTGAAAACGTGTCAAGACTCAAAATCCTGATGAAATTTTTGTCAAATTTGATTGGAAACACACCAAAAAACAAAACCTTGTTGAAATTTTAGTCAAATTCGATTGGAAATGTGCTAACGATAAAATCACTAATGAAATTTTAGTTGAATTTGATTGGAATCGTGCCAACGATCAGAACCTTATGAAATTTTAGTCAAATTTTATTGGTAACGCACCAATGAAACAAGCGTAGGTGAAATTTTAGTCAAATTTGATTAGAAATGTGCCAGCAATCAAAACTCGGATGAAATTTTACTCGAATATGATTGAAAATGCGACAACCATCAAAACTTTGATGAAATTTTAGTAAATTTGATTGGAAAGGTGCCAACGAGCAAAACCTAAATTAAATTTTAGTCAAATTAGATTGGAAACGCACAAATAGACAGAACACAAGTGAAATTTTTGTTAAATTTGATTAGAAATGTGCCAATGAACAAAACTTTGGTTAAATTTTATTCAGATTCGATTAAAAACACACTAACAATCAAAATCTCGATGACATTTTAGTCAAATTTGATTGAAAATGTGCCAATGAACAAAACTCAAGTGTAATTTTATTCAGATTTGATCGATAACACACCAGCAATCAAAACTCAAATGAAATTTTAGTTAAATTTGATTCAAAACGCGCCAACGAGAAATCCTTGATGAAATTCTAGTCAAATTTTATTGGAAAAGTGCCAAGACTCAAAACCCTAATGAAATTTTAGTCAAGTTGGATTGGAAACATGCCAAAGAATGAAATCTTGATGAAATTTTAGTAAAATAAGATTGGAAACGCGCCAATGATCAAATTCCTGATGAATTTTTTTATCAAATTTGACCAAAAACATGGCAACAATCAAAATCCTAAGAAATTCTAGTCAAATTTTATTGGAAACGTGCCAAGACTCAAAATCCTGATGAAATTTTTCTCAAAATTTTTGGAAACACGAAAAAAAAAACTTGATGAAATTTTAGTCAAATTCGATTGAAAACTCGCCAAGGATAGAATATTTGATGAAATTTTAGTAAAATTTGATTAGAATCGCGCCAACGATCAGAAATTCATGAAATTTTAGTCAAATTTTACTGGAAACATAGGTTAAATTTTAGTCAAATTCGATTAGAAATGCGCCAACAATCAAAACCCCGATGAAATTTTAGTCGAACATGATTGAAAACATGCCAACCATCAAAACCTTAATGAAATTTTAGTAAAATTTGATTAGAAATGTGCCAACAAACAAAACCTAATTTAAATTTTAGTCAAATTAGATTGGAAACATGCTAATGCACAAAACTCACCAACAATAAAAACCCAGATGAAATTTTAGTCAAATTTGATTGGAAGCGTGCCAATGCATAAAATTGAAGTGAAATTTTAGTCAAATTTGATTTGAAACGCGCCAACGATCAAAATCCTGATGAACTTTATGTCAAATCATCGAAAATGTGGCAACGATCAAAACCCTGATAAAATTCTGGTCTAATTTTATTGGAAACATGACAAGACTCAAAATTCTAATGAAATTTTTGTTAAAATTGATTCGAAATAGGCCAAATAACAAAACCTTTATGAAATTTAGTCAAATTCTATTGGAAACGCGCCAACGATCAAATCCCTGATGTAATTTTTGTCACATTATTAGAATCGTACCAACGATAAGAACCATATTAAATTTTTGTCAAATTTGATCGGAAACACACCAATGAACAAAAATCAGGTGAAATATCCATAAAATTTGATTGTAAACGTACCAATAAACAAAATCTAGGTGAATTTTTTGTCAAATTTGATTCGAAACCTATCGATGAATAAAATGCAGGTTAAATTTTAGTCAAACTCGATTGGAAATGCATCAACGAACCAAGCGCATGTGAAATTCTTGTCAAATTTGGTTCAAAACTCGTCAACAATCAAAAATCCAGTGAAATTTTGCTTGACTATGACTGAAAATGTGCTAACCATCAAAATCTTGATGAAATTTTAGTAAATTTTGATCTAAAATATGCCAACGAACAAAACCTAATTTAAATTTCAATCAAATTTGAACGGAAACAGGCAAATGAAAAAAACCCAGGTGAAATTTTTATCAAATTTGGTTGAAAACGTGCCAATAAACAAAATTCGGGTGAAATTTTAGTCAAATTTGATTTGAAATGTGTTGACGAACAAAACATAGGTTAAATTTTAGTCAAATTCGATTGGAAACACATCAACGAACCAAGCGCATGTGAAATTTTAGTCAAATTTGATTAGAAATGTGCCAACAATCAAAACTCTGATGAAATTTTTATTCGAATATGAATGAAAACGCGCTAACCATAAAAAAACTTGATGAAATTTTAGTCAAATTTGATTAGAAACATGCTAATGCACAAAACTCAGGTGAAATTTTAGTCAAATTTTATTGAAAACATGCCAATGATCAAAATCCTAATAAAATTTCAATCAAATTTGATTGGAAAGACGCCAACGATCAAAATACTGATGTAATTTTTGTCAAATTCGATCGAAAACATGGCAACGATCAAAACCCTAAAGAAATTCCAATCAAATTTTATTGAAAACATGCCAAGACTCGAAATCCTGATGAAATTTTTATCAAATTTGATTGGAAACACGCTCAAAAACAAAAATCTTGATGAAATTTTAGTCAAATTCAATTAGAAACTCACCAACGATAAAATCCCTGATCAAATTTTAGCCGAATTTGATTGGAATCGCGCCAACAATCAGAACCTTATGAAATTTTAGTAAAATTTTATTGGAAACGCAGGTTAAATTTTAGTGAAATTCAATTGGAAACACACCAATGAACTAAGTGCAGGTGAAATTTTAGGTAAATTTGATTAGAAATGCGCCAACAATCAAAACCCCGATGAAATTTAACTCGAGTATGATTGAAACCACGCCAACCATCAAAACCTTGATGAAATTTTAGTAAAATTTGCTTGGGAAGGTGCCAATGAACAAAACCTAATTTAAATTTTAGTCAAATTAGATTGGAAATGGGTAAATGGACAAAACACAGGTGAAATTTTTGTAATATTTTATTACAAACGAGCCAAAGAACAAAACTTTGGTGAAATTTTAGTAAAATCCGATTGGAAACCCACCAACGATCAAATCCCTAATGAAATTTTAGTCGAATTTGACTGGAATCGCACCAACGATCAGAATCTTATGATATTTTAATCAAATTCCATTGGAAATGCACCAATGAACAAAATCCAGGTGAAATATCTGTAAAATTTGATTGGAAACGTGCTAATAAACAAAATCCGGATAAATTTTTAGTCAAAATTGATTTGAAACGTGTTGACGAACAAAATATGGATTAAATTTTAGTCAAATTTGATTGGAAACACATCAACGAACTAAGTGCCGATGAAATTTTTATCAAATTTGGTTGGAAACATGCCAACAATCAAAGTCTCAATGAAATTTTACTCGCATATGATTGAAAACGCGCCAACTATCAAAATCTTAAAGAAATTTTAGTAAAATTTGATCGGAAAGGTGCCAACGAACGAAATCTAATTTGAATTTTAGTCAAATTTGGAAAATGCAGGAATGAACAAAACTCAGGTGAAATTTTATTCAGATTTGATTAAAAACACACAACCAATCAAAATTCTGATGAAATTTTAGTCAAGTTTGATTGGAGACGTTCCCATGAACAAAATTCAGGTGAAATTTTATTCAAATTTGATTGAAACCACACCAACAATTAGAACCCAGATGAAACTTTAGTCAAATTTGATTCAAAATAAGCCGATGAAAAAAATCCAAGTGAAATTTTCGTCACATTTCATTGGAAACGCACTAATGAATAAAAAATACAGGCTAAATATCAGTAAAATCCGAATGAAATGTAGTCAAATTTAATAGGAAACACACCAATGAACAAAAAGCAGGTGAAATTTTTGTCAAATTCGATCGAAAACACATTAACAAACCAAGTGCAGCTGTATTTTTTGTCAAATTTGGTCGGAAACGCGCCAACAACAAAAACTCGATGAAATTTTACTTAAATATGATTGAAATGCGCCAACCATCAAAACCTTGATGAAATTTCAGTAAAATTTGATCGGAAAGGTGCCAACGAACAAACCTTAATTTAAATCTTAGTCTAATTTGATTGGAAACACACAAATGAACAAAATCCAAGGGTAATTTTTGTCAAATTTGATTGGAAACACGTCAATGAACAAAATTCAGGTGAAATTTTATTCAGATTTGATTAAAAACACACCAACAATTAAAACTCAATTGAAATTTTAGTCAAATATGGTTGAAAACATGCCAATGACAAAACTCAGGTGAAATTTTATTCAGATTTGATTGAAAACACACCAACAATAAGAACTCAGATGAAATTTCATTCAAATTTGATTCCAAATGGGTTGACGAACAAAATTCCTGGGAAATTTTTGTCACATTTGATTGGAAACGCACTAATGAACAAAACCCAGGTTAAATATCAGTAAATTTTGATTGGAAAGATGCCGATGAACAAAATTCACGTGAAATTTTAGTCTAATTTGATTGAAATTATGCTAACAATCAAAATACTGATAAAATTGTGATCAAATTTGATTGGAAACGTGCCAACGATCAAAATTTTGATGAAATTTTTGTCAAATTTGATCGAAAACGTGGCAATGATCAAAACTCGAATGAAATTCTAGTCAAATTTTATTGGAAATGTGCCAAGACTCAAAATCTTGATGATATTTTTGTTAAATTTGGTAGAAAACAAGCCAAAGAACAAAACCTTGATGAAATTTAGTCAACGATCAAAATCGTGATGTAATTTTAGTCAAATTATTGGAATCGCACCAACGATCTGAACCATATTAAATTTTGGCCAAATTTGATTGGAAACGCACCAATGAACAAAACTCAGGTGAAATATTCGAAAAATTCGATTGCAAACATGCCAATAAATAAAATTCGGGTAAAATTTAGTCAAATTTGATTTGAAACTTGTTGACGAACAAAATGCTGGTTAAATTTTTACTCAAATTCGATTGGAAATGGATCAACGAACCAAACGCATGTGAAATTCTTGTCAAATGTGGTTGGAAACTCGCCAACAATTAAAACCCCGATAAAATTTTCCTCTAATATGATTGAAAACGCGTTAACCATCAAAATCTTGATGAAATTTTAGTAAATTTTGATCGAAAATGTACCAATGAATAAAAACTTATTTAAATTTTAGTCAAATTTGATTGGAACGTGCAAATGAACAAAACTCAGGTAAAATTTTTGTCAAATTTGATTGGAAACGTGCCAATGAACAAAATTCAGGTGAAATTTTATTCATATTTGATTAAAAACACACCAACAATCAAAACCTAGATGAAATTTTAGTCAAATTTGATTGGAAACACTCCAATGAACAAACCCATGTTAAATATCCGTAAAATTTGATTGGAAACATGCCAATAAACAAAAGTCGGGTGAAATTTTAGTCAAATTTGATTCCAAACGTGTCGAGAAATAAATGCAGGTTAAATTTTAGTCAAATTCGATTGGAAACACATCATCGTACCAAGCGATGGTGAAATTTTAGTCAAATTTATTAGAAAATGCGCCAACAATCTAAACCTCGATGAAAGTTTACTCGAATATGATTGAAAACACGCCAACCATCAAAACCTTGATGAAATTTTGGTAAAGTTTGATCGGAAAGGTGCCAATGAACAAAACCTAATTTAAATTTAAATCAAATTTTATTGGAAACTCGCAAATGAAGAAAATTCAGGTGAAATTTTTGTCAAATTTGATTGGAAACGTGCCAATAACAAAACTTAGGTCAAATTTTATTTAGATTTGATAAAAAGACACACCAACAATCAAAACCCAAATAAAATTTTAATCAAATTTGATCGAAAACGTGCCAATGAACAAAACTCAGGTGAAGTTTTATTCAAATTTGATTGAACATACACCAACTATCAAAACCCAGATGAAATTTTATTCAAATTTGACTCAAAACGCGTCGACAAACAAAATCCAAGTA
>NW_019264430.1:25627-53181 GCF_002742605.1 Olea europaea var. sylvestris | reverse complement strand
ACAGGTTAAATTTTAGTCAAATTCGATTGGAAACTTGACTTTCTTCTTGCAAGACAAGAGAGAAAAGTCGATTGAGATTGGGCAGTGGATCTACCAAAAGATCTGACCACGTACAGCCGCTTATGAATCATTGAGTCCCATTAGAACGCATCAATGAACCAAGCGCAGATGAAATTTTAGTCAAATTTGATTAGTAATGCACCAACAATCAAAACATCGATGAAATTTTTCATGAATATAATTGAAAAAGCATCAACCATCAAAACCTTGATAAAATTTTAGTCAAATTTGATTGAAAATGTGCTAATGCACAAAACTCAGGTGAAACTTGATAGAAAACACGCCAATGATCAAAACCCTGATAAAATTTTAGTCAAATTTGATTGGAAACATGCCAACAATCAAAATCCTGATGAATTTTTTTTTCAAATTTGATCGAAAATGTGGCAACGATCAAAATCCTAATGAAATTCTAGTCAAATTTTATTGGAAACGTACCAAGATTCAAGATTTTGATGAAATTTTTTTCAAATTTGATTGGAAATATGCCAAAAAAACAAAACCTTGCTGAAATTTTAGTCAAATCGATTGGAAATGCACGTACGATAAAATCGCTGATGACATTTTAGTCAAATTTGATTGGAATTGCACCAATAATTAGATCCTTATGAAATTTTGGTTAAATTTTATTGGAAATGCAGGTTAAATTTTAGTCAAATCCAATTTGAAACGCACCAACAAACTAAGCACAAATGGAAGTTTAATGAAATTTTATTAGAAATGCACCAACAATCAAAACCCCGATGAAATTTTACTCAAATATGATTGAAAACGTGCCAACCATCAAAACCTTGATGAAATTTTAGAAAAATTTGATTGGAAAGGAGCCAACAAACAAAACCTAATTTAATTTTTTGTCAAGTTAGATTGGAAACGTGAAAATGGACAAAATACAGGTGAATTTTTTGTCAAATCTGATTAGAAACGTACCAATGAACGAAACTTTGGTGAAATTTTAATCAGATTTGATTAAAAACACACCAACGATCAAAATCTCGATGAAATTGTTATCAAATTTGATTGGAAACGTGGCTATGAATAAAACTCAGGTGAAATTTTATTCAGATTTGATTGACAACCCACTAGAAATCAAAACCCAAATGAAATTTTAGTTAAATTTGATTCAAAACACGCCCACAAACAAAACCTTGATGAAATTCTTGTCAAATTTTATTGGAAACAAGCCAAGACTCAAAATCCTAACCAAATTTTTGTCAAATTTGATTGGAAACAGGCCAAAGAACAAAGTCTTGATGAAATTTAAGTAAAATTCGATTGGAAATGCGCTAACGATCAAATCCCTGATGAAATTTTAGTTGAATTTGATTGGAATCGCACCATCAATCAGAACCTTATGATATTTTAGTCAAATTTTATTGGATACGCACCAATGAACAAAATCTATTTGAAATATCCGTAAAATTTGATTGGAAACATGCTAATAAACAAAATCTAAGGGTCTATTTGATTGTGAAGATGGAATTTGGATGGAAAGAAAATGAATTCCAGGGAATTGAATTACTTAGAAATTGTTTTCCTGGGAATTGTAAATTATTGTATTTGATTGGTAAAATTTTCCACGTGGAAAATGTTGAAGTAAAAGTGTTTTTTGGTGTTCGTTTGGCTTTGGTTTACATGGAAATTGTCAATTTAGGGAATATCCACTTCTACCATTGTTCCTAAAATTTGTTTTCATTGCCAACCAAAAAAAAAAAAAAAAAAAAAAGATAAAAAAATCATCTATATTTTGATGTTCGTTTGGCTTTGTTTTACATGAAAATTGCCAATTTCAGGGATATCCTCTTTTACAATTATTCCTAGAATTTGTTCTCATTGCCAACAATTTAAAAAAAAAAAAGCAAAAAAAAAACAAAAAAAAGGTGGAAAACCAAAAATCACCTACCCCTTGGAAAATAAAAGGTGGAAAATCACGTTTTAAGGTGTTGTACCTAGAAATTCATGGAAAATCAATTTCCTGGAAAATTTTGTCAATCAAATAGGCCAAAAGTTGAAGTTGGAATTCGAATTCCAAGTTCCATGGAAAATTTCGTGCAATCAAATGGGGCCTAAGTGAAATTTTAGTCAAAATTGATTCGAAACGTGTTGACGAACAAAATGCAGGTTAAATTTTAGTCAAATTTGATTGGAAATGCATCAACGAACCATGCGCAGGTGAAATTTTTGTCAATTTTTGTTGGAAACGTGCCAACAATCAAAACCCCGATGAAATTTGCTCGAATATGATTGAATATGCGCCAACTATCAAAACCTTGAAGAAATATTAGTAAATTTTGATCGGAAAGTGCTAATGAATGAAACCTAATTTGAATTTTAGTCAAATTTGATTGGAAACGAGCAAATGAACAAAACCCAAGTGAAATTTTTGTCAAATTTGATTGGAAACGCACCAATGAAACAAACTCAGGTGAAATTTTATTCAGATTTGATTAAAAACACAAAATCCAGATGAAATTTTAGTCAAATTTAATTGGAAACGTTCCCATTAACAAAACTCAGGTGAAATTTTATTTAAATTTGATTGAAAACACACCAACAATCAGAACCCAAATGAAATTTTAGTCAAATTTGTTTCAAAACGTGTTGATGAACAAAATTCAGGTTAAATTTCAGTCAAATTTGATTAGAAATGCATCAACGAACAAAGCGCAGGTGAAATGTTAGTCAAATTTGATTAAAAATGAGCCATCAAAACACAGTTGAAATTTTACTCGAATATAATTGAAAATGCACCTACCATCAAAACATTGATGAAATTATATTTAAATTTAATTGGAAACGTGCCAATGCACAAAACTCAAGTGAAATTTTAGTCAAATTTCATTGAAAGCATGCCAATGATAAAAACTCTGATAAAGTTTTAGTTAAATTTGATTGGAAAAGCGTCAACGATCAAAATCCTTATGAAATTTTTGTCAAATTTGATCGAAAATGTGGGAGTGATCAAACCCTGATGAAATTCTAGTCAAATTTTATTGGAAACGTGCCAAGACTCAAAATTCTGATGAAATTTTTGTCAAATTTGATCAGAAACGTACCAAAGAACAAAATATTGATGAAATTTAGTCGAATTCAATTGGAAAATCGCCAACGATCAAATACCTTGTGTAATTTTAGTCAAATTATTGGAATCATGCCAACTGTCAAAACCATATTAAATTTTAGTAAATTTTGATTGGAAACACACTAGTGAACAAAACTCAAGTGAAATATCCATAAAATTTGATTGTAAACATGCCAATAAAAAAATTCGGGTGAAATTTTTGTCAAATTTGATTTGAAACTTGTCGACGAACAAAATGTAGGTTAAATTTTTGTCAATTTCGAATGGAAACGCATCAACGAACCAAGTGCAGGTCAAATTTGGTTGGAAACGCACCAACAGTCAAAACCCCGTTGAAATTTTACTCGAGTATGACTGAAAACGCGCTAACCATCAAAACCTTGATGAAATTTTAATAAATTTTGATCGGAAATGTGCAAAAAAACAAAACCTAATTTAAATCTTAGTCAAATTTGATTGGAAATAGGCAAATGAACAAAATCCAACTGAAAGTTTAGTCAAATTTTATTGAAAATGGGCCAATGAAGAAAATTTAGGTGAAATTTAATTTAGATTTGATTAAAAACACACCAAAAATCAAAATCCAGATGAAATTTTAGTCAAATTTGATTTGAAACGCATCAATAAACAAAACTCAGGTGTAATTTTTTTTAGATTTGATTGAAAACACACCAACAATCAGAACCGAGATGAAATTTCAATCATAATTGATTCAAAACACACCGACGAACAAAATTCAAGTGAATTTTTTGTCACATTTGATTGGAAACGCACTAATGAACAAAACCCAGGTTAAATATCAGTAATTTTTGATTAGAAATGCGGCGACGAACAAAATCTGAGTGAAATGTAGTCAAATTTGATTGGAAACGCACCAATAAACAAAATCTGGGTGAAATTTTAGTCAAATTTAATTCAAAACGTGTTGACGAGCAAAATGCAGGTTAAATTTCAACCAAATTCGATTAGAAATGCATCAACAAATCAAGTGCAGGTGAAATGTTAATCAAATTTGATTAGAAATTCGCCAACAATCAAAACCCCGATGAAATTTTACTCGAATATAAATGAAAATGCGCCAACCATCAAAACTTTGATGAAATTATATTCAAATTTGATTGGCAACGTGCGAATGCACAAAACTCAGGTGAAATTTTAGTCAAATTTGATTGAGAGCATGCCAACGATCAAAACCTAGATAAAATTTTACTTAAATTTGATTGGAAAAGCATCAACGATCAAAATCCTAATGAATTTTTGTCAAATTTGATCGAAAATGTGGGAACGATAAAAACCTTGATGAAATTCTAGTCAAATTTTATTGGAAATGTGCCAAGACTCAAAATCCTGATGAGTTTTTTGTCAAATTTGATTGGAAACATGCCAAAGAACAAAGCCTTGATGAAATTTAGTCGAATTCAATAGGAAAATCGCCAACGATCAAATCCCTAGTGTAATTTCAGTCAAATTATTGGAATCGCGCCAACGATTAGAACCATATTAAATTTTAGTAAAATTGGATTAGAATCGCACCAATGAACAAAACTCAAGTGAAATATCCGTAAATTTTGATTGTAAACGTGCCAATAAACAAAATTCGGGTGAAATTTTAGTCAAATTTGATTCAAAACTTGTCGACGAACAAAAAGCAAGTCAAATTTTTGTGAAATTCGATTGGAAACGCATCAACAAACCAAGCACAGGTAAGATTTTTGTCAAATTGTTGGAAATGAGCCAACAATCAAAAGCCCGATGAAATTTTACTGGCGTATGATTGAAAACGCGCTAACCATCAAAACCTCGATGAAATTTTAATAAAGTTTGATCGAAAATGTGCAAACAAACAAAGCCTAATTTAAATTTTAGTCAAATTTTATTGGAAACGCGCAAATGAACAAAACCTAGGTGAAACTTTAGTCAAATTTGATTAGAAATGTACCAATGAAAAAAACTCTGGTGAAATGTTATTTAGATATGATTAAAAGCGCACCAACAATCAAAATCCAAATGAAATTTTAGTCAAATTTGATTGGAAACGTATCAATAAACAAAAGTCATGTGTAATTTTATTCAGATTTGATCGAAAATACACCAACAATCAGAACCGAGTTAAAGTTTCAGTCATATTTGATTCAAAACGCACCGACGAACAAAATCTAAGTGAAATTTTTGTCACATTTGATTGGAAACGCCCTAATAAACAAGACCCTGGTTAAATATCAATAAATTTTGAATGGAAACGTGCCAATGAATAAAATTTGAGGGAAATGCAATCAAATTTGATTGGAAAAGCGCCGATGAACAAAACTTAGGTGAAATTTTAGTCAAATTTGATTGGAAACGCGCCGACGATCAAAACCCTGATAAAATCTTCATCAAATATGATTGGAAACACCCCATCGATCAAAATTTTGATAAAAATTTTGTCAAATTTGATTGAAAAGGTGGCAACGATCGAAACCCTGATGAAATTCTAGTCAAATTTACTAAAAACGTGTCTAGACTCGAACCCCCGATGAAATTTTTATCGTATTTTATTGGAAATACACCAAAGAACAAAACCTTAACGAAATTTTAGTCGAATTCAACTTGAAATGTTCCAATGATCAAATCCCTGGCAAAATTTTAGTCGAATTTGATTGGAATAGCGCCAACGATTAGAACCCTATGAAATTTTAGTCAGATTTGATTGGAAATGCACCAATGAACAAAACCCAGGTGAAATATCCATAAAATTTGATTGGAAACGTGCCAATAAGCAAAATTCGAGTGAAATTTTAGTCAAATTTGATTGGAAAAGTGCAAATGAAAAAAATCTAGGGGAAATTTTTGTCAAATTTGATTTGAAACGCGTCAATGAACAATCGTTAGGTGAATTTTTTGTCAAATTTGATTTGAAACGCGTCAATGAACAATCCTTAGGTGAATTTTTTGTCAAATTTGATTCGAAATGTGCCAACAATCAAAACAGTGATGAAATTTTACTCAAATATGATCGAAAACACACCAACCATCAAAACCTTGATTAAATTTCAATAAATTTTGATCGAAAATGTGCAAACGAATAAAACCTAATTTAAATTTTAGTCAAATCTGATTGGAAACATGGAAATGAACAAAACCCAGGGGATATTTTTGTCAAATTCGATTGGAAACGTGCCAATGAACCAGACTCAGGTGAAATTTTACTCAGATTCGATTAAAAACACACCAACAATCAAAATCGAGATGAAATTTTAGTCAAATTTGATTTGAAACGTATAAATAAACAAAACTCACGTGTAATTTTATTCATATTTGATTGAAAACACAATAACAATCAGAATCGAGATGAAATTTCAGTCATATTTGATTCAAGACGCACTGACGAACAAAATCCAAGTGAAATTTTTCCCACATTTGATTGGAAATGCACTAAAGAACAAAACCCAGGTTAAATATCATTAAATTTTGATTGGAAACGCATCGATGAACAAAATCCGAGTAAAATGTTGTCAAATTTGATTTGAAACGTACCAATAAACAAAATTGGGGTCAAATTCGATTGGAAACGCATCAACGAACCAAGTGCAGGTGAAATGTTAATCAAATTTGATTAGAAATGCGCCAACAATCAAAACCCCGATGAAATTTTACTCGAATATAATGAAAATGCGCCAACCATCAAAATGTTGATGAAATTATATTCAAATTTGATTGGAAATGTGGCAATGCACAAAACATAGGTAAAATTTTGGTCAAATTTGATTGAAAGCACGCCAACGATCAAAACCCTAATAAAATTTTAGTTAAATTTTATTGGAAACGTATCAACGATCAAAATCCAGATTAAATATTTGTCAAATTTGATTTAAAATGTGGGAACGATCAAAACCTTGATGAAATTATAGTCAAATTTGATTGGAAACATGCTAAGACTCAAAATCTTGATGAAATTTTTGTCAAATTGGATTGGAAACATGCCAAAGAACAAAACCTTGATCAAATTTAGTATAATTCAATTGGAAAATCGCCAACGATCAAATCCTTGATGTAATTTTAGTCAAAATTATTGAAATCGCGCCAGCCATCAGAACTATATTAAATTTTAGTCAAATTTGAAAAATATACGTCAAATTTGATTGTAAACTTGCCAATAAACAAAATTCAGGTGAAATTTTAGTCAAATTTGATTCGAAACTTGTCGACAAAAAAATGCAAGTTAAATTTTTGTCAAATTCGAATGGAAACACATCAATGAACCATGCGTAAGTCAAATTTTTGTTAGATTTGGTTGGAAAAGGCCCAACAGTCAAAACCCTGATGAAATTTTACTCGAGTATGATTCAAAACGCGCAAACCATTAAAACCTTGAAGAAATTATAATAAATTTTGATCGAAAATGAGCAAAGAAAAAAAAACCTAATTTAAATTTTAGTGAAATTTGATTGGAAATGCACAAATAAACAAATCCTAGGTGAAATTTTAGTTAAATTTGATTGAAAATTCGCCAATGAAGAAAACGCAGGTGAAATTTTATTCAGATTTGATTAAAAACATACCAACAATCAAATCCTTGACGAAATTTTAGTCGAATTTGAATGGAAATGTATCAATAAACAAAACTTAGGCATAATTTTATTCAAATTTGATTGAAGACACAACTACAATCAGAACTGAGATGAAATTACAGTCATAATTGATTCAAGACGTACTGACGAACAAAATTCAAGTGAAATTTTAGTCACATTTGATTGGAAACACACAAATGAACAAAACCTAGGTTAAATATCAGTAAATTTTGATTGGAAACTCGGTAATGAACAAAATCCGAGTGAAATGTTGTCAAATTCGATTGGAAACGCGCTTATAAATAAAATCTATGTGAAATTTTAGTCAAATTTGATTCAAAACGTGTTGACGAACAAAATGCTGGTTAAATTTCAATCAAATTCGATTGGAAACGTATCAACGAACCAAGCACAAGTGAAATGTTAATCAAATTTGATTAGAATTGTGCCAACAATCAAAACCCCGATTAAAATTTACTCGAATATAATTGAAAATGCACCAACCATCAAAACTTTGATGAAATTATATTCAAATTTATTGGAAACGTGCGAATGCACAAAACTCAGGTGAAATTTTAGTCAAATTTGATTGAGAGCATGCCAACGATCAAAACCATGATGAATTTTTTGTCAAATTTGATCAAAAATGTGGGAACGGTCAACACCCTGATGAAATTCTAGTCAAATTTTACTTGAAACGTGCCAAGACTCAAAATTCTGATGAAATTTTTGTCAAATTTGATTGAAAACATGCCAAAGAACAAAACCTTGATGAAATTTAGTCGAATTCAATTGGAAAATCGCCAATGATCAAATCCCTGGTGTAATTTTAGTCAAATTATTGGAATCGCGCCAACGATCAGAACTATATTAAATTGTAGTAAAATTTGATTGGAAACGCACCAATGAACAAAACTCAGATGAAATATCTGTAAAATTTGATTGTAGACATGCCATTAAACAAAATTTGGGTGAAATTTTAGTCAAATTTGATTCGAAACTTGTCGACGAACAGAACACAGGTTAAATTTTTATCAAATTCGATTGGAAACGCATCAACGAACAAGCGCAGGTAAAATTTTTGTCAAATTTGGTTGGTAATGAGCTAACAGTTTCGATGAAATTTTACTTGAGTATGATTGAAAACGTGCTAACCATCAAAACCTTGATGAAATTTTAATAAAGTTTGACTGAAAATGTGCAAACAAACAAAACCTAATTTAAATTTTAGTCAAATTTGATTGGAAGTGGGCAAATGAACAAAACCTAGGTGAAATTTTAGTCAAATTTGATTGGAAATGCGTCAATGAAGAAAACTCTGGTGAAATTTTATTTAGATTTGATTAAAAGCACACCAACAATCAAAATCCAGATAAAATTTTAGTCAAATTTGATTGGAAATGTATCAATAAACAAAATTCAGGTGTAATTTTATTCATATTTAATTCAGAACACACCAACAATTAGAACCGAGATGAAATTTCAGTCATATTTGATTCAAAAAGCACCGACGAACAAAATCTATGTGAAATTTTTGTCACATTTGATTGGAACTGCCCTAATGAACAAAACCCTGGTTAGATACGAATAAATTTTGATTGGAAACGTGCCGATGAACAAAATTCAAGGGTAATCCAGTCAAATCTGATTGGAAACGCGCCAAAGAATAGAACTCAAGTGAAATTTTAGTCAAATTTGATTAAAAACACGTCGATGATCAAAATCGTGATAAAAATTTTGTCAAATTTGATTGAAAACGAGGCAACGATCGAAAGCCTGATGAAATTCTAGTCAATTTTGCTGAAAACAAGCATAGACTCAAACCCCTGATGAAAGCTTTGTCAAATTTGATTGGAAATACGCCAAAGAACAAAACCTTGCTGAAATTTTAGTCGAATTCTATTGGAAATGTGCCAACGATCAAATCCCTGATGAAATTTTAGTCGAATTTGATTGGAATAGCACTACCGATCAGAACCCTATGAAATTTTAGTCAAATTTGATTGAAAATGTGTCAATAAACAATATTCAGGTGAAATTTTAGTTAAATTTGGTTGAAAATGTGCAAATGAAAAATATTCAGGGGAAATTTTTGTCAAATTTGATTCAAAATGCGCTAATAAACGATTCCTCATGTGAAATTTTAGCCAAATTTGATTAGAATTGCACTAATAATCAAAACAACGATGAAATTTTACTTGAATATGATTGAAAACGTGCCAACCATCAAAACCTTGATTAAATTTCAGTAAATTTTGATCGAAAATGTGCAAACAAATAAAACCTAATTTAAATTTTAGCCAAATTTGATTGGAAATGTGCAAATGAACAAAATCCAGGGGATATTTTGGTCAAATTTGATTGGAAACATGGCAATGAATAAGATCAGGTGAAATTTTATTCAGATTCGATTTAAAACGCACCAAAAATCAAAATTCAGATGAAATTTTAATCAAATTTGATTGAAAACGTGCCAATGAACAAAACTCAGGTGTAATTTTATTCATATTTGATTGAAAACACACCAACAATAAGAACCAAGATGAAATTTTAGTCATATTTGATTCAAAACACGCCGACGAACAAAATTCAAGTGAAATTTTTATCATATTTGATTGGAAATGCACTAATGAACAAAAGCCAGGTTAAATGTCAGTAAATTTTGATTGGAAACACGCCAATGAATAAAATCCGAGAGAAATGTAGTCAAATTTGATTGGAAACACGTTAATAAACAAAATTAGGGTGAAATTTTAGTCAAACTTGATTCAAAACGTGTTGACGAACAAAATGCAGGTTAAATTTCAGTCAAAATTGATTGGAAACGCATCAATGAACCAAGCGCAAGTGAACTGTTAATCAAATTTGATTAAAAATTAGCCAACAATCAAAACCCCGATGAAATTTTACTTGAATATAATTGAAAATGTGCCAACCATCAAAACTTTGATGAAATTATATTCAAATTTGATTGGAAACGTGCGAATGCACAAAACTTTGGTGAAATTTTAGTCAAATTTGATTGAAAACATGCCAACGATCAAAACCTTGATAAAATTTTAGTTAAATTTGATTGGAAATGCGTAATGATCAAAATCCTGATGAAATTTTTATCAAATTTGATCGGAAACATGGGAACGATCAAAACCCTGATGAAATTCTAGTCAAATTTTATTGGAAACGTACCAAAATTCAAAATCCTGATCAATTTTTTTGTCAAATTTGATTGGAGACATGCCAAAGAACAAAACCTTGATCAAATTTAGTCGAATTCAATCGGAAAATCGCCAACGATCAAATCCTTGATGTAATTTTAGTCAAAATTATTGAAATCGCACCAACCATCATATCTATATTAAATTTTAGTCAAATTTGATTTGAAACACACCAATGAACAAAACTTGGGTGAAATATCCATAAAACTTGATTGTAAACTTGCCAATAAACAAAATTCGGGTTAAAATTTTATTCGAAACTTGTCGACGAACAAAACACAGGTTAATTTTTTTGTCAAATTATAATGGAAACGCATCAATGAACCAAGCGCAGTCAAAATTTTGTTAGATTTGGTTGGAAACACGCCAACAGTCCAAACCCTGCTGAAATTTTACTCGAGTATTATTCAAAATGCACAAACCATCAAAACCTTGATGAAATTTTAATAAATTTTGACCGAAAAGTGCAAACAAACAAAACCTAAATTAAATTTTGGTGAAATTTTATTGGAAATGCACAAATGAACAAAACCCTATTGAAAGTTTAGTCAAATTTGATTGGAAATGCGCCAATGAAGAAAACTCAAGTGAAATTTTATTCACATTTGATTAAAAACACACCAACAATCAAAATCCAGATGAAATTTTAGTCAATTTTGATTGGAAACGCATCAATAAACACAACTCAGGTGTAATTTCATTCTGATTTGATTGAAAACACACCAACAATCACAATTGAGATAAAATTTCAATCATATTTGATTTGAGACACACTGACAAACAAAATCCAAGTGAAATTTTTGTCACATTTGATTGGAAATACACTAATGAACAAAACATAGGTTAAATATCAGTAAATTTTGATTGAAACATGCCGATGAACAAAATCTGAGTGAAATGTAGTCAAATTTGATTGGAAACGCGCCAATAAACAAAATCCGAGTGAAATTTTAGTCAAATTTGATTCAAAACTTATTGACGAAAAAAATGCAAGTTAAATTTCAGTCAAATTCGATTGGAAACGCTTCAATGAACCAAGCGCATGTGAAATGTTAATCAGATTTGATTAGAAATGCGCCAACAATCATAACCCCGATAAAATTTTACTCGAATATATTGAAAATGCGCCAGCCATCAAAACTTCGTTGAAATTGTATTCAAATTCGATTGGAAACATGCTAATGCACAAAATTCAGGTGAAATTTTAGTCAAATTAGATTGAAAGCACGCCAACGATCAAAACCCTGATAAAATTTTAGTTAAATTTGATTGGAAATGTGTCAACGATCAAAATCCTGATGAAATTTTAGTCAAATTTTATTGGAAACGTGCCAAGACTCAATATCCTGATGAAATTTTTGTCAAATTTGATTGGAAACATGCCAAAGTACAAAACCTTGATGGAATTTAGTCAAAATCAATTGGAAAATTGCCAACGATCAAATCCCTGATGTAATTTTAGTCAAATTATTGGAAAAACGCCAACGATCAGAACCATATTAAATTATAGTAAAATTTGATTGGAAACGCACCAATGAACAAAACTCAGATGAAATATCCGTAAAAAGTGATTGTAAAGGTGCCAATAAACAAAATTCAGGTGAAATTTTAGTCAAATTTGATTTGAAACTTGTCGACGAATAAGACGCAGGATAAATTTTGTCAAATTCGATTGGAAATGCATCAATGAACCAGGCGCAAGCTAAATTTTTGTCAAATTTGGTTGGAAATACGCCAACAGTCAAAACCCCGATGAAATTTTACTCGAGTATGATTGAAAATGTGCTAACCATCAAAACCTTGATGAAATTTTAATAATTTTGACCGAAAATATGCAAACAAATCCTAATTTAAATTTTAGTCAAATTTGATCGGAAACGTGCAAATGAACAAAACCCAGGTGAAATTTTAGTCAAATTTGATTGAAAACGTGCCAATGAAGAAAACTCAGGTGAAATTTTATTCAGTTTTCAGACCAAGAACTACGAGATCACCCCTTCCATTCTGGGGTGACGGAGGGATTGTACCATTCGAGCCGTCAGTTTTGATTAAAAGCATACCAACACAATCAAAACCCAAATGAAATTTTTGTTAAAGTTGATTGGAAACGTATCAATAAACAAATCTTAGGTTTAATTTTATTCAAATTTGATTGAAAACAAACCAATAATCAAAACAGAGATGAAATTTCAATCACATTTGATTCAAAATGCACCGACAAACAAAATCAAAGGGAAATTTTTGTCACATTTAATTGAAAATGACCTAATGGACGAAACCCAGGTTAAATATCAATAAATTTTGATTGGAAGGTTGCCGATGAACAAAATTCGAGGGAAACGTAGTCAAATTTGATTGGAAACACGCCAATGAACAAAACTCATGTGAAATTTTAGTCAAATTTGATTGAAAACACGCAAACGATCAAAACCTTGATAAAATTTTGGTCAAATTTGATTGGAAACGCGCCAACGATCAAAATCTTGATGAAAATTTTGTCAAAATTGATTGAAAATGAGGTAACGATTAAAACCCTGATGAAATTCTAGTCAAATTTACTGAAAACGTGCCTAGACTCAAACCCCTAATGAAAGTTTTGTCAAATTTGTTTGGAAATACGCCAAAGAACAAAACCTTGATGAAATTTCAGTCGAATTCGATTGGAAACGTGCCAACAATCAAATCCCTGACGAAATATTAGTCGAATTTGATTGGAATAGCACCAACGATGAGAACCCTATGAAATTTTAGTCAAATTTGATTGAAAATGCACCAATGAACAAACTCAGGTGAAATATCCGTAAAATTTGATTGAAAACATGCCAATATACAAAATTCGGGTGAAATTTTAGTCAAATTTGATTGGAAACGTGCAAACGAAAAAAATCTAGGGGAAATTTTAGTCAAATTTGATTTGAAACGCGCCAATGAACAATCCCCAGGTGAAACTCTAGTCAAATTTTATTAAAAATGCACTAACAATCAAAATCCTGATGAAATTTTAATTGAATATGATTGAAAACGTGCCGATCATCAAAACTTCGATGAAATTTTAGTAAATTTTGATTAGAAAGGTGCCAACAAACAAAAATCTAATTTAAATTTTAGTCAAATTTGATTTAAAACATGCCAACAATCAAAACCCTGATAAAATTTTAGTCAAATTTGATTGGAAAGGAGCCAACGATCAAAATCCTGATGAATTTTTTGTCAAATTTGATCGAAAACGTGGTAATGATCAAAAACCTGATGAAACTCTAGTCAAATTATATTGGAAATGTGCCAAGACTCAAAGTCCTGATGAAATTTTTTCAAATTTGATTGGAAACATGCAAAAGAACAAAACTTTGATGTAATTTAGTCGAATTCGATTGGAAACAACGATCACATCCCTGATGTAATTTTAGTCAAACTATTGGAATCGCACCGTTGATCGGAACCATATTAATTTTTTGTCAAATTTGACTAGAAGCCCACCAATGAACAAAAATTAGGTAAAATATCTATAAAATTTTATTGTAAACATGCCAACAAACAAAATGTCGGGGAAATTTTTAGTCAAATTTGATTCGAAACCTGTCGATGAACAAAACGCGGGTCAAATTTTAGTCAAATTCGATTGGAAATGCATCAATGAACGAAGCACAGATAAAAGTATTGTCAAATCTGGTTGGAAACACACCAACAATCAAAATCCCGATGAAATTTTACCCGAGTATGATTGAAAATGCGCCAAAAATCAAAACCTTGATGAAATTGCAATAAATTTTGATCAAAAATGTGCCAACGAATGAAACCTAATTTAAATTTTAGTCAATCTGATTGCAAATGAGCAAATGAACAAAACTCAGATGAAGTTTTTGACAAATTTGATTGGTAACGCGCCAACGAACAAAACTCAGGTGAAATTTTATTTAGATTTGATTGAAAACACACCAACAATCAAAACCCAGATGAAATCTTAGTCAAATTTGATTGAAAACGTGCCAATAAACAAAACTCAGATGGAATTTTATTCAGATTTGATTGAAAACACACCAACAATCAGAACCAAGATGAAATTTCAGTCATATTTGACTCAAAACAAACCGACGAACAAAATCCAATTGACATTTTTGTCACATTTGATTGGAAATGCATCGATAAAAAAATCAGGTTAAATATCAGTAAATTTTGATTGGAAACGTGCTGATGAACAAAATTCGAGCAAAATGTAGTTAAATTTGATTGGAAACGTGCCAATGAACAAAGCTCAGGTAAAATTTTAGTCAAATCTGATTGAAAATACTCCAACAATAAAATCCCTTATAAAATTTTGTTTAAATTTGATTGGAAATGCACAAACAATCAAAATCCTAATGAAAATTTTGACAAATTTGACTGAATACGAGGCAACGATCAAAACCCTGATGAAATTCTTGTCAAATTTTACTGAAAATGCGCCAAGACTCAAAACCCTAATAAAAGTTTTGTGAAATTTGATTGGAAACACGCAAAAGAACAAAACCATAATGAAATTTTAGTCGAATTCAATTGGAAACGTACCAACGATCAAATCCCTGACAAAATTTTAGTCGAATTTGATTGGAATCACACCAACGATCAGAACCTTATGAAATTTTTGTCAAATTTGATTGGAAATGTGCCAATAAATAAAACCTAAGTGAAATATCCGAAAAATTTGATTGGAAATGTTTCAATAAACAAAAATTGGGTGAAATTTTAGTCAAAATTTGATTCGAAACGTGTTGAGGACAAAACACGGTTAAATTTTAGTCAAATTCGATTGGAAATGCATCAACGAACCAGAAGCAGGTAAAATTTTAGTCAAATTTGATTAGAAATGCACCAACAATCAAAACACCGATGAAATTTTACTCGAATATGATTGAAAACGCGCCAACCATCAAAACTTTGATGAAATTTTAGTCAAAATTGAGGTGAAATTTTAGTCAAATTTGATTGAAAACAGGCCAACGATCAAAATTCTAATCAAATTTTAGTCAAATTTGATTGGGAACGTGCAAACGTTCAAAATTCTGATGAAATTTTTGTAAAATTTGATAAAAAAAAAACATGGCAACGATTAAAACCCTATTAAATTCTAGTCAAATTTTATTGGAAACGTACCAAGATTCTAAATCTTGATGAAATTTTGGTCAAATTTGATTAGAAACAAGCCAAAGAACAAAACCTTGATGAAATTTAGTCAAATTCGATTGGAATCGCGCCAACGATCAAATCCCTGATTTAATTTTAGTCTAACTATTCAAATCATGCCAACTATCGGAGCCATATTAAATTTTAGTCAAATTTGACTGGAAACCCACCAATAAACAAAACTCAGGCGAAATATCCGTAAAATATGATTGGAAATGTGCAATAAACAAAATCGGGTGAAATTTCAGTCAAATTTGATTCGAAACATGTTGATGAACAAAATACAGGTTAAATTTTAGTCAAATTCGATTGGAAATGCATCAACAAACTGAGCGCAGGTGAAATTATAGTCAAATTTGATTAGAAATACGCTAACAATTGAAATCCCGATGAAATTTTATTCGAATATGATTGAAAATGCACTAACTATCAAAATCGTGATGAAACTTTAGTCAAATTTGATTGAAAACGAGGTAATTATTAAAGCCCAGATGAAATTATAGTCAAATTCTATTGAAAATGTGCCAAGACTCAAAACTCTGATGAAAGTTTTGTCAAATTTTATTGGAAACACGCCAAAGAACAGAATCTTGATGAAATTTTAGTCGAATTTGATTAGAAATGCCCCAACGACCAAATCCCTGATGAATTTTAGTCGAATTTGATTGGAATCGCATCAACGATCAGAACCTTATGAAGTTTTAGTCAAATTTGATTGGAAATGCACCAATGAACAAAACCCATGTGAAATATCCGTAAAATTTGATTGGAACGTGACAATAAACAAAATCCCTGTGAAATTTTAGTCAAATTTGATTCGAAACGTGTTGATGAACAAAACACGGGTTCAATTCCAATCAAATTCGATTGGAAACGCATCAACAAACCAAGCCTAGGTGAAATTTTAATCAAATTTGATTAGAAATGTGCCAACAATCAAAACACCGATGAAATTTTACTCGAATATGATTGAAAACATGCCGACCATCAAAACTTTGATGAAATTTTAGTCAAATTTGGTTGGAAATGTGCCAATGCACAAAATTGAGGTGAAATTTTAATCAAATTTGATTGGAAACGTGCCAACAATCAAAATCCTGATGAAATTTTGTCAAATTTGATCGAACAAACGGCAACAATCAAAACCCTGATGAAATTCTAGTCAAATTTTATTGGAAACGTGCCAAGACTCAAAATCCTGATGAAATTTTTTCAAATTTGATTGAAAACAAGCTAAAGAATAAACATCTTGATGAAATTTAGTCGAATTAGATTGGAATCGTGCCAACGATCAAATCCCTAATATAATTTTAGTCAAACTATTCGAATCGCGCCAACGATCGGAACCATATTAAATTTTAGTCAAATTTGACTGGAAACCTATGAATGAACAAAACTCAAGTGAAATAATCTTAAAATTTGATTGTAAACGTGCCAATAAAAAAAAATTAGGTGAAATTTTAGTCAAATTTGACTGGAAACCTATGAATGAACAAAACTCAAGTGAAATAATCTTAAAATTTGATTGTAAACGTGCCAATAAAAAAAAATTAGGTGAAATTTTAGTCAAATTTAATTCAAAACCTGTCCACGAACAAAATGGGGGTTAAATTTCAGTCAAATTCGATTGGAAACTGACCAACGATAAAAACCCGATTGAAATTTTAGTCAAATTTCGTTGGAAACGTAGGTTAAATTTTAGTCAAATTCGATTGGAAACTGACCAACGATAAAAACCCGATTGAAATTTTAGTCAAATTTCGTTGGAAACGTAGGTTAAATTTTAGTCAAATTCGATTGGAAACTGACCAACGATAAAAACCCGATTGAAATTTTAGTCAAATTTCGTTGGAAACGTAGGTTAAATTTTAGTCAAATTCGATTGGAAACTGACCAACGATAAAAACCCGATTGAAATTTTAGTCAAATTTCGTTGGAAACGTAGGTTAAATTTTAGTCAAATTCGATTGGAAACTGACCAACGATAAAAACCCGATTGAAATTTTAGTCAAATTTCGTTGGAAACGTAGGTTAAATTTTAGTCAAATTCGATTGGAAACTGACCAACGATAAAAACCCGATTGAAATTTTAGTCAAATTTCGTTGGAAACGTAGGTTAAATTTTAGTCAAATTCGATTGGAAACTGACCAACGATAAAAACCCGATTGAAATTTTAGTCAAATTTCGTTGGAAACGTAGGTTAAATTTTAGTCAAATTCGATTGGAAACTGACCAACGATAAAAACCCGATTGAAATTTTAGTCAAATTTCGTTGGAAACGTAGGTTAAATTTTAGTCAAATTCGATTGGAAACTGACCAACGATAAAAACCCGATTGAAATTTTAGTCAAATTTCGTTGGAAACGTAGGTTAAATTTTAGTCAAATTCGATTGGAAACTGACCAACGATAAAAACCCGATTGAAATTTTAGTCAAATTTCGTTGGAAACGTAGGTTAAATTTTAGTCAAATTCGATTGGAAACTGACCAACGATAAAAACCCGATTGAAATTTTAGTCAAATTTCGTTGGAAACGTAGGTTAAATTTTAGTCAAATTCGATTGGAAACTGACCAACGATAAAAACCCGATTGAAATTTTAGTCAAATTTCGTTGGAAACGTAGGTTAAATTTTAGTCAAATTCGATTGGAAACTGACCAACGATAAAAACCCGATTGAAATTTTAGTCAAATTTCGTTGGAAACGTAGGTTAAATTTTAGTCAAATTCGATTGGAAACTGACCAACGATAAAAACCCGATTGAAATTTTAGTCAAATTTCGTTGGAAACGTAGGTTAAATTTTAGTCAAATTCGATTGGAAACTGACCAACGATAAAAACCCGATTGAAATTTTAGTCAAATTTCGTTGGAAACGTAGGTTAAATTTTAGTCAAATTCGATTGGAAACTGACCAACGATAAAAACCCGATTGAAATTTTAGTCAAATTTCGTTGGAAACGTAGGTTAAATTTTAGTCAAATTCGATTGGAAACTGACCAACGATAAAAACCCGATTGAAATTTTAGTCAAATTTCGTTGGAAACGTAGGTTAAATTTTAGTCAAATTCGATTGGAAACTGACCAACGATAAAAACCCGATTGAAATTTTAGTCAAATTTCGTTGGAAACGTAGGTTAAATTTTAGTCAAATTCGATTGGAAACTGACCAACGATAAAAACCCGATTGAAATTTTAGTCAAATTTCGTTGGAAACGTAGGTTAAATTTTAGTCAAATTCGATTGGAAACTGACCAACGATAAAAACCCGATTGAAATTTTAGTCAAATTTCGTTGGAAACGTAGGTTAAATTTTAGTCAAATTCGATTGGAAACTGACCAACGATAAAAACCCGATTGAAATTTTAGTCAAATTTCGTTGGAAACGTAGGTTAAATTTTAGTCAAATTCGATTGGAAACTGACCAACGATAAAAACCCGATTGAAATTTTAGTCAAATTTCGTTGGAAACGTAGGTTAAATTTTAGTCAAATTCGATTGGAAACTGACCAACGATAAAAACCCGATTGAAATTTTAGTCAAATTTCGTTGGAAACGTAGGTTAAATTTTAGTCAAATTCGATTGGAAACTGACCAACGATAAAAACCCGATTGAAATTTTAGTCAAATTTCGTTGGAAACGTAGGTTAAATTTTAGTCAAATTCGATTGGAAACTGACCAACGATAAAAACCCGATTGAAATTTTAGTCAAATTTCGTTGGAAACGTAGGTTAAATTTTAGTCAAATTCGATTGGAAACTGACCAACGATAAAAACCCGATTGAAATTTTAGTCAAATTTCGTTGGAAACGTAGGTTAAATTTTAGTCAAATTCGATTGGAAACTGACCAACGATAAAAACCCGATTGAAATTTTAGTCAAATTTCGTTGGAAACGTAGGTTAAATTTTAGTCAAATTCGATTGGAAACTGACCAACGATAAAAACCCGATTGAAATTTTAGTCAAATTTCGTTGGAAACGTAGGTTAAATTTTAGTCAAATTCGATTGGAAACTGACCAACGATAAAAACCCGATTGAAATTTTAGTCAAATTTCGTTGGAAACGTAGGTTAAATTTTAGTCAAATTCGATTGGAAACTGACCAACGATAAAAACCCGATTGAAATTTTAGTCAAATTTCGTTGGAAACGTAGGTTAAATTTTAGTCAAATTCGATTGGAAACTGACCAACGATAAAAACCCGATTGAAATTTTAGTCAAATTTCGTTGGAAACGTAGGTTAAATTTTAGTCAAATTCGATTGGAAACTGACCAACGATAAAAACCCGATTGAAATTTTAGTCAAATTTCGTTGGAAACGTAGGTTAAATTTTAGTCAAATTCGATTGGAAACTGACCAACGATAAAAACCCGATTGAAATTTTAGTCAAATTTCGTTGGAAACGTAGGTTAAATTTTAGTCAAATTCGATTGGAAACTGACCAACGATAAAAACCCGATTGAAATTTTAGTCAAATTTGTTTGGAAACACGCCAAAAAATGAAACCTTGGTAGAATTTTGGTCAAATTCGATTGGAAACTGACCAACGATAAAAACCCGATTGAAATTTTAGTCAAATTTGATTCGAATCACGCTAATGACTAGAACCTTCTGAAATTTTAGTCAAATTTCGTTGGAAACGTAGGTTAAATTTTAGTCAAATTCGATTGGAAACACACCAACGAACTAAGCGCGGGTGAAATTTTAGTCAAATTTGATTAGAAATGCGCCAACAATCAAAACTCCGATGAAATTTTACTCGAATATCACTGAAAACGCACCAACCTTCAAAACCTTGATAAAATTTTAGTGAAATTTGATGGGAAATGTGCTAATGAACAAAACCTAATTTAAATTTTAGTCAAATTAGATTGGAAACGTGCCAATGTACAAAATCCACCAACGATCAAAACCCAGATGAAATTTTAGTCAAATTTGATTGGAAACGTGCCAATCCACGAAACTCCAGTGAAATTTTAGGCAAATTTGATTGAAAACACGTCAACGATCAAAACCCTGATAAAATTTTGGTCAAATTTGATTGGAAATGCGCCAACGATCAAAATTTTGATGAAATGTGTCAAATTTGATAAAAAAAAAAACCATGGCAACAATCAAAATCTGGATGAAATTCTAATCAAATTTTATTGCAAAACGTGCCAAAAATCAAAATCCTGATGAATTTTTTGTCAAATTTAATTGGAAACATGACAAAGAATAAAACCTTGATGAAGTTTAGTCGAGTTCGATTGGAAACACGCCAACGATTAAATCCATGATGTAATTTTAATCAAACTATTGGAATCGCGCCAACGATCTGAACCATGTTAAATTTTAGTCAAATTTGATTGGACACACATCAATGAACAAAACTAAGGTGAAATATCCGTAAAATTTGATTTAAACGTGCCATTAAACAAAATTCAGGTGAAATTTTAGTAAAATTTGATTCGAAACCTATCGACAAACAAAACGCAGGTTAAATTTTTAGTCAAATTCGATTGCAAATTCATCAACTTTGCACAGGTGAAATTCTTGCCAAATTTAGTTGGAAACTTGCCAACGATCAAAACCTTGATGAAGTCAAATTTGATCGAAAATGTGGCAATTACCAAAACCTTGATGAAATTCTAGTGAAATGTTAATGGAAACGTTCCAAGACTCAAAATCCTGATGAGATTTTTATCAAATTTGTTTGGAAACACGCCAAAAAATGAAACCTTGATAAAATTTTGGTCAAGTTCGATTGGAAACTGACCAACGATAAAAACCCTGATGAAATTTTAGTCGAATTTGATTGGAATCGCGCTAATGACCCAAACCTTATGAAATTTTAGTCAAATTTTGTTGGAAACGTAGGAAATATTAGTCAAATTCGATTGGAAACACACCAACGAACTAAGCGCGGGTGAAATTTTAGTCAAATTTGATTAGAAATGTGCCAACAATCAAAACTCCGATGAAATTTTACTCGAATATCACTGAAAACGCACCAACCTTCAAAACCTTGATAAAATTTTAGTGAAATTTGATGGGAAATGTGCTAATGAACAAAACCTAATTTAAATTTTAGTCAAATTAGATTGAAAACGTGCCAATGTACAAAATCCACCAACGATCAAAACCCAGATGAAATTTTAGTCAAATTTGATTGGAAACGTGCCAATCCACGAAACTCCAGTGAAATTTTAGGCAAATTTGATTGAAAACACGTCAACGATCAAAACCCTGATAAAATTTTGGTCAAATTTGATTGGAAATGCGCCAACAATCAAAATTTTGATGAAATTTGTCAAATTTGATAAAAAAAACCATGGCCACAATCAAAATCCGGATGAAATTCTAGTCAAATTTTATAGCAAAACGTGCCAAAAATCAAAATCCTGATGAAATTTTTGTCAAATTTAATTGGAAACATGACAAAGAATAAAACCTTGATGAAGTTTAGTCGAGTTCGATTGGAAACACGCCAACGATTAAATCCATGATGTATTTTTAATCAAACTATTGGAATCGCGCCAACGATCTGAACCATGCTAAATTTTAGTCAAATTTGATTGGACACACATCAATGAACAAAACTAAGGTGAAATATCCGTAAAATTTGATTTAAACGTGCCATTAAACAAAATCCAGGTGAAATTTTAGTAAAATTTGATTCGAAACCTATCGACAAACAAAACGCAGGTTAAATTTTTAGTCAAATTCGATTGCAAATTCATCAACTTTGCACAGGTGAAATTCTTGCCAAATTTAGTTGGAAACTTGCCAACGATCAAAACCTTGATGAAGTCAAATTTGATCGAAAATGTGGCAATTACCAAAACCTTGATGAAATTCTAGTGAAATGTTAATGGAAACGTTCCAAGACTCAAAATCCTGATGAGATTTTTATCAAATTTGTTTGGAAACACGCCAAAAAATGAAACCTTGATAAAATTTTGGTCAAGTTCGATTGGAAACTGACCAATGATAAAAACCCTGATGAAATTTTAGTCGAATTTGATTGGAATCACGCTAATGACCAGAACCTTATGAAATTTTAGTCAAATTTTGTTGGAAACGTAGGTTAAATTAGTCAAATTCGATTGGAAACACACCAACGAACCAAGCGCGGGTGAAATTTTAGTCAAATATGATTAAAAATGCGCCAACGATCAAAACCCCAATGAAATTTTACTCGAATATGATTGAAAACTCGCCAACCTTCAAAACCTTGATAAAATTTTAGTGAAATTTGATGGGAAATGTGCTAATGAACAAAACCTAGTTTAAATTTTAGTCAAATTAGATTGAAAAGTGTCAATTTACAAAACCCACCAATGATCAAAACTCAGATGAAATTTTAGTCAAATTTGATTGGAAACGTGCCAATGCACGAAGCTCCAGTGAAATTTTAGGCAAATTTGATTGAAAACACGCCAACGATCAAAACCCTGATAAAATTTTGGTCATATTTGATTGAAAACGCGCCAACTATCAAAATTTTGATGAAATTTTTGTCAAATTTGATCAAAAACATGGCAACGATCAAAATCCTGATGAAAATTTTGTCAAATTTGATTGAAAATGAGGCAACGATCAAAACTCCGATAAAGTTTTTAGTCAAATTTTATATAAAACGTGCCAAGACTCAAAACACTGATGAAAGTTTTGTCAAATTTGATTGGAGACACACCAAAGAACAAAACCTTGATGAAATTTTAGTGGAATTCGATTGGAAACGTGTCAATGATCAAATCCCTAACGAAATTTTACTCGAATATGATTGGAATTGCGCCAACGATCAGAACCTTATGAAATGTTGGTCAAGTTTGATTTCAAACGCACCAATGAACAAGACCCAGGTGAAAAATATCCGTAAATTATGATTGGAAACGTGCCAATAAACAAAATACAGATGAAATTTTTGTCAAATTTGATTTGAAACGTGTCAACAGACAAAATGCAGGTGAATTTTTTGTCAAATTCGATTGGAAACGCATCAACAAACCAAGCACAAATGAATTTTTTGTCAGATTTGATTAAAAACACACCAACAATCAAATTTCAGATGAAATTTTAGTTAAATTTGATTGGAACCGTGCCAATGAACAAAACTCAGGTGTAATTTTATTTAGATTTGATTTAAAACACAACAAAAATCAGAACCGAGATGAAATTTCAGTTGTATTTGATTCAAAACACGCTAAAGAACAAAATTCAAATGAAATTTTGGTCACATCTGATTGGAAACACACGAATAAATAAAACCCAAGTTAAATATCAGTAAATTTTGATTGGAAACATGATGAAAGTCTAGTAAGATTTTACTAAAGACGTGGCAAGACTCAAAACCCTGATGAAAGTTTTGTCAAATTTGATTGGAAACATGCAAAAGAACAAAACCTTGATGAAATTTTAGTCGAATTTGATTGGAAACATGCCAACGATCAAATCCCTAACGAAATTTTAGTTGAATTTGATTGGAATCGCACCAACGATCAGAACCATATGAAATTTTAGTCAAATTTGATTGGAAATGCTCCAATGAAGAAAACTCAGGTGAAATATCCACAAAATTTGAATGGAAATGTGCCAATAAAAAAATTCAGGTGAAATTTTAGTCTAATTTGATTCGAAACGTGTTGACGAACAAAATGTAGGTTAAATTTTAGTCAAATTTGATTGGAAACGCATCAACGAACCAATCGCAGGTGAAATTTTAGTCAAAATTTGGTTAGAAATGCGCCAACAATCAAAACTACGATGAAATTTTACTCGAATATGATTGAAATCGTGCCAACCATCAGAACCTTGATGATATTTTAGCCAAATTTGATTGGAAACGTGCCAAGGCACAAAACTCAGGTTAAATTTTAGTCAAATTTGATTGGAAACCTGCCAATGATCAAAACTCTAATAAAATTTTTGTCAAATTTGATTGAAAATGTGCTAAGATCAAAATCTTCACGAATATTTTGTCAAATTTGATCGAAAACGTGGCAACGATCAAAACCCTGATGAGATTTTTGTCAAATTTGATTGGAAACATGCCAAAAAACAAAACCTTGCTGAAATTTTAGTCAAATTCGGTTGAAAACGTGCCAACAATAAAATCCCTGATAAAAATTTTGTCAAATTTGATTGGAATCGTACCAACGATTAGAACCTTATGAAATTTAGTCAAATTTTATTGGAAATGCAGGTTAATTTTTAGTCAAATTCAATTGGAAATGTACCAACGAACCAAGCGCAAGTAAAATTTGAGGTAAATTTTATTGAAAACATGCCAACAATCAAAAACCTGATAAAATTTTAGTCAAATTTGATTGGAAACGCGCCAACAATCAAAATTCTGATGAAATTTTTGTCAAATTTGATCAAAAAGATGGCAACGATCAAAATCCTGATGAAATTCCAGTCAACTTTTAAAATCCTGATGAATTTTTTGTCAAATTTAATTGGAAACACGCCAAAGAACAAAACCAGATGAAATTTAGTCGAATTAAATTGGAAACCCTCCAACGATCAAATCCCTGATGTAATTTTTGTCAAACTATTGGAATCGTGCCAACGATCTAAACCATAATAAATTTTAGTCAAATTTAATTGGAAACACACCAATGAACAAAACTCGGGTGAAATATCCATAAAATTTGATTTAAACGTGAAAATAAACAAAATTCGGGTGAAATTTTAGTCAAATTTAATTCGAAACCTGTCGACGAACAAAATGCAGGTTAAATTTTAGTCAAATTTAATTGGAAATGCATCAACGATCCAAGAACAGGTGAAATTCTTGCCAAATTTGGTTGGAGACTCGCCAACGGTCAAAACCCCAATGAAATTTTACTCGAATACAATTGAAAATGTGCTAACCATCAAATCCTTGATGAAATTTTAGTAAATTTTGATCAAAAATGTGCCAATGAACAAAACCTAATTTAAATTTTAGTCAAATTTGAATGGAAACACGTAACCAATGAACAAAACCTAATTTAAATTTTAGTCAAATTTGAATGGAAACACGTAAATGAACAAAATCCAAGTGAATTTTTTGTCAAATTTGATTGGCGGCGCAACAATGAACAAAACTTAGGTGAATTTTTCGTTAAATTTGATTGAAAACACGCCAATGATCAAGACCCTGATAAAATTATGGTCAAATTTGATTGAAAAAACTCCAAAGATCAAAATGCTGATGAAAATTTTGTCAAATTTGATTGAAAACGAGGCAATGATTAAAACCCTAATGAAATTCTAGTCAAATTTATTAAAAACATGCTAAGACTTAAAACCCTGATGTAAGTTTGGTCAAATTTGATTGGAAACACGCCAAAGAACAAAACCTTGATGAAATTTTAGTCGAATTTGATTGAAAAAATGCCAACGTTCAAATCCTCGACAAAATTTTAGTCGAATATGACTGGAATTGTGCCAACGATCAGAACCTTATGAAATGTTAGTCAAATTTGATTGTAAAGGCACCAATGAATGAAATCCAGGGGAAAAATATCCGTAAGATTTAAAACAAAATACGGGTAAAATTTTTGTCAAATTTGATTTAAAACGTGTCAACAAACAAAACACAAGTGCAATTTTAGTCAAATTCGATTGGAAACGCAACAACGAACCAAGCGCAGATGAAATTTCTGTCAGATTTAATTAAAAACACACCAACAATCAAAAATTCGATGAATTTTTTGTCAAATTTGATGGAAAAAGTTTAGGTGTAATTTTGATTAGATTTGATTAAAAACACACTAACAATCAGAACCAAGATGAAATTTCAGTCATATTCGATTCAAAACACGCCGACGAACAAAATTCAAGTGAAATTTTGGTCACATTTGATTAGAAATGAACTAATAAACAAAATCCAAGTTGAATATCAATAAATTTTGATTGGAAATGTGATGAAAGTCTAGTTAAATTTTACTGAAAATGTGCCAAGACTCAAAACCCTGATGAAAGTTTTGTCAAATTTGATTGGAAACACGTCAAAAAACAAAACCTTAATGAAATTTTAGTCAAATTCTGTTGGAAACGTGCCAACGATCAAATCCCTAACATAATTTTAGTCAAATTTGATTGGAATCGTGCTAACAATCAGAACCATGTGAAATTTTAGTCAAATTTGATTGGAAATGCTCCAATAAACAAACCTAGGTGAAATATCCATAAAAATTGAATGGAAACGCGCCAATAAACAAAATTCAGGTGAAATTTTAGTCTTATTTGATTCGAAACGTGTTGACGAACAAAATGCATGTTAAATTTTAGTCAAATTCGATTGGAAACGCATCAACGAACCGATCGCAGTTCAAATTTTAGTCAAATTTGATTAGAAATGCGCCACCAATCAAAACTCTGATGAAATTTTACTCGAATATGACTGAAAACGTGCCAACCATTAAAATCCTGATGAAATTTTAGTCAAATTTGATTGGAAACATGCCAATGCACAAAACTCAGGTTAAATTTTAGTCAAATTTGATTGAAA
>NW_019264430.1:8771-24007 GCF_002742605.1 Olea europaea var. sylvestris | reverse complement strand
TGAAATTTTAGTAAAATTTGATTGGAAATGTGCCAACGAACAAAACCTAAGTTAAATTTGTATCAAATTAGATTGGAAACGTGCAAATGTACAGAACACCGGTGAAATTTTGGTCAAATTTGATTAGAAACGCGTCAATGAACAAAACTTCGGTGAAACTTTATTCAGATTTGATTAAAAACACACCAAGAATTAAAATCCCAATGAAATTTTATTCAAATTAGATTGGAAACACGCTAATGAACAAAACTCAGGTGAAATTTTGTTCAGATGTTATCAATAACACACTAGCAATGAAAACCTAAATGAAATATTAATTAGATTTGATTCAAAATGCGCAACGAAGAAAACCCTGATAAAATTCTAGTCAAGTTTTATTGGAAACGTGCCAAGACTCAAAACCCTAATGAAACTTTAGTCAAGTTTGATTGGCAACAAGCCAAGAACAAAATCTTGGTAAAATTCGATTGGAAACGCGCCAATGATCAAGTTCCGAATGCAATTTTTGTCCAATTTGATCGAAAACGTGGCAACGATCAAAATCCTGATGAAGTTCTAGTCAAATTTTATTGGAAACGTGCCAGGACTCAAAATACTGATGAAATTTTTGTCAATTTTTTTTTTGAAACATGCCATAAAACAAAACCTTGATGAAATTTTAGTCAAATTCGATTGGAAACTCGCCAACGATAGAATAACTGATGACATTTTAGTCGAATTTGATTGGAATTGCACCAACATTAAATTTTAGTCAAATTCAATTGGAAACGCACTAACGAACCAAGCGCCAGTGAAATTTTAGTTAAATTTGATTAGAAATGCACCAACCATCAAAACCTTAATGAAATTTTAGAAAAATCTGATTGGAAAGGTGCCAACAAACAAACCCTAGTTTAAATTTTAGCCAAATTAGATTGGAAACCTGCCAATGCACAAAAGTCACCAGCAATGAAAAGTTAGATGAAATTCTTGTCAAATTTTGCTGGAAACTCGCCAACAATCAGAATCCTGATGAAATTTTACTCGAATATGATTGAAAACACGCTAACCATCGAAACCTTGATGAAATTTAAGTAAATTTTGATCGAAAATGTGCTAACAAACAAAATCTAATTTAAATTTTATTCAAATTTGATTGGAAATGGAAAAATGAACAAAATCCATGTGAATTTTTTGTCAAATTAGATTGAAAACACGCCAATAAACAAAATTCGGGTGAAATTTTAGTCAAATTTGATTTGAAACGTGTTGACGAACAAAACAGAGGTTAAATTTTAGTCAAATTCGATTGGAAACGCATCAACGAACCAAGCGTAGGTGAAACTTTAGTCAAATTTGATTGAAATCACTCCAATGATCAAAGCTCGGATAAAATTTTAGTCAAATTTGATTGGAAATGTGCCAACGATCAAAATCCTGATGAAATTTTAGTTAAATTCGATAGAAAACATGGCATCGATCAAAACTCTAATGAAATTCTAGTCGAATTTTATTGAAAACGTGACAAGACTAAAAATTCTGATGAAATTTTTTGTGAAATTTGATTGGAAACATGCCAAAAAACAAAACCTTGATGAAATTTTAGTCAAATTCAACTAGAAACTCGCCAACGATAAAATCCCTGACGAAATTTTAGTCGAATTAGATTGGAATCGCACCAACGATCAGAACCTTATGAAATTTTAGACAAATTTTATTGGAAATGCAGGTTAAATTTTAGTCAAATTCGATTGGAAACGTACCATCGAACCAAGCGTAGGTGAAATTTTAGTTAAATTTGATTAGAAATGCGTCAACAATAAAAATCCCTATAAAATTTTACTCGAATATGATTGAAAACGCACCAACCATCAAAATTTTGATGAAATTTTAGTAAATTTTATTGGAAAGGTGCCAACGAACAAAGCCTAAATAAATTTGTATCAAATTAGATTGGAAACATGTAAATGGACAAAACACAGGTGAAATTGCGGTCAAATTTGATTAGAAACGCGCTAATGAACAAAACTTGGTGAAATTTTATTCGAATTTGATTAAAAACACACCAAAAATTAAAATCCCGAAGAAATTTTAGTCAAATTAGATTGGAAACACGCTAATGAACAAAACTCAGGTGAAATTTTGTTTAGATGTTATCAATAACACACTAGCAATGAAAACCTAAATGAAATTTTAGTTAAGTTTGATTCAAAATGCGCCAATGAAGAAAACCCTGATACAATTCTAGTCAAATTTTACTGGAAACGTGCCAAGACTCAAAACCCTAATGAAATTTTTGTCAAGTTTGATTGGCAACATGCCAAAGAACAAAACCTTGATGAAATTTTAGTAAAATTCGATTGGAAAGGCGCCAACGATCAAGTTCCTGATGAGATTTTTGTCAAATTTGATCGAAAACGTGGCAACGATCAAAATTCTGATAAAATTATAGTCAAATTTTATTGGAAACGTGCCAAGACTCAAAATCCTGATGAAATTTTTGTCAAATTTGATCGAAAACGTGGCAACGATCAAAATTCTGATAAAATTATAGTCAAATTTTATTGGAAACGTGCCAAGACTCAAAATCCTGATGAAATTTTTGTCAAATTTTTTGGAAACACGCCAAAAAACAAAACCTCGATGAAATTTTAGTCAAATTCGATTGGAAACTCGCCAACGATAGAATATCTGATGAAATTTTAGTCGAATTTGATTGGAATCACGCTAACGTTAAATTTTAGTCAAATTCGATTGGAAACGCACCAACGAACCAAGTGCCTGTAAAATTTTAGTTAAATTTGAATAGAAATACGCCAACAAAATCAAAACCCCGATGAAATTTTACTCAAATATGATTGAAAACACACCAACCATCAAAACCTTAGTGAAATTTTAGTAAAATTTGATTGGAAAGGTGCCAACAAACAAAGTTTAAATTTTAGTCAAATTAGATTGAAAACGTGGCAATGCACAAAACTCACCAACAATGAAAAGTTAGTTGAAATTCTTGTCAAATTTTGTTGGAAACTCGCCAACAATCAAAATCGTGAAGAAATTTTACTCGAATATGTTTGAAAACGCGCTAACCATCGTAACCTAGACGGAATTGTAGTAAATTTTGATTGAAAATGTGCCAACAAACAAAACATAATTTAAATTTTAGTCAAATTTGATTGGAAACTGGAAAATGAACAAAATCCATGTGAAATTTTTGTCAAATTTGATTGAAAATGTGCCAATAAACAAAATTCGGGTGAAATTTTAGTCAAATTTGATTTGAAACGTGTTGACGAACAAAGCACAGGTTAAATTTTAGTCAAATTCGATTAAAAACGCATCACCGAACCTAGCGCAGTTAAAATTTTAGTCAAATTTGATTAGAAATCTGCCAACAATCAAAACCCCGATGAAGTTTTTACTCGAATATGAATGAAAACGCGCCAACCATAATAACCTTGATAAAATTTTAGTCAAATTCGATTGGAAACGTGCCAATGCACAAAACTTAGGTGAAATTTTAGTCAAATTTGATTGAAATCACTCCAATGATCAAAACTCGGATAAAATTTTAGTTAATTTGATTGGAAATGCGCCAACGATCAAAATCCTGATGAAATTTTAGTTAAATTCGATAGAAAACGTGGCAATGATCAAAACTCTAATGAAATTCTAGTCAAATTTTATTGAAAATGTGACAAGACTAAAAGTTCTTATAAAATTTTTGTTAAATTTGGTTGGAAACATGCCAAAAAATAAAACCTTGATGAAATTTTAGTCAAATTCAACTAGAAACTCGCTAACGATAAAATCCCTGATGAAATTTTAGTCGAATTCAATTGGAATCACACCAATGATCAGAACCTTATGAAATTTTAGACAAATTTTATTGGAAACGCAGGTTAAATTTTAGTTAAATTCGATTGGAAATGCATCATCAAACCAAGGGCAAGTGAAATTTTAGTTAAATTTGATTAGAAACCCATCAACAATCAAAATCCCTGCCAAGACTCAAAACCCTAATGAATTTTTTGTCAAGTTTTATTGGAAACACGCTAAAGAACAAAATCTTGGTAAAATTTTGGTAAAATTCGATTGGAAACCCGCCAACGATCAAATCCCTGATGAAAATTTAGTCGAATTTGGCTCGAATTGCGCCAACGATTAGAACCTTATGATATTTTAGTCAAATTTTATTGGACACGCACCAATGAACAAAATTCAGGTGAAATATCTGTAAAATTTGATTGGAAACGTGCTAAAAAAATTCATGTGAAATTTTATTCAAAATTGATTCGAAACGTGTCAACGAACAAAATGTAGGTTAAATTTTAGTCAAATTCGATTGGAAATGCATCAACGAACCAAGTATTGGTGAAATTTTTGTCAAATTTAGTTGGAAACATGCCAATAATCAAAGCTTCGATGGAATTTTACTTGAACATGATTGAAAATGCGCCAACTATCAAAACCTTGAAGAAATTTTAGTAAATTTTGATCGGAAAGGTGACAACGAACAAAACCTAATTTAAATTTTAGTCAAATTTGGAAAACGCGCAAATGAACAAAACCCAGGTGAAATTTTTGTTAAATTTGATTGGAAACGCGCCAATGAATAAAACGCAGGTGAAATTTTATTCATATTTGATTAAAAACACACCAACAATCAAAATCCTGATGAAATTTTAGTCAAATTTGATTGGAAAGGTTCCCATAAACAAAACTCAAGTGAAATTTTATTCAAATTTGATTGAAAACATACCAACAATCAGAACCCAGATGAAATTTTAGTCTAATTTGATTCAAAATGGGCCAACGAACAAAATCCAAGTGAAGTTTTTATCACATTTGATTGGAAATGTACTAATGAAAAAAAATTCAGGTTAAATATCAGTAAATTTTGGTTCGAAACGTGCCGATCAACAAAATCCGAATGAAATGTAGTCAAATTTGATTGGAAAAGCGCTAATGAACAAAACGAAAGTGAAATTTTGTCAATTCGATGGGAAACACATCAAAGAACCAAGTGCAAATGTATTTTTTGTTAAATTTGGTTGGAAACTCCCCAACAACAAAAATCCTAATGGAATTTTACTCGAATGTGATTGAAAATGCGCCAACCATCAAAACATTGATGAAATTTCAGCAAAATTTGATCGGAAAGGAGCCAATGAACGAACCCTAATTTAAATCTTAGTCAAATTTGATTGGAAATGCACAAATGAACAAAATTCAAGGGAAATTTTGTCAAAATTGATTGGAAACGCCAATGAACAAAACCAATGTGAAATATTATTAAGATTTGACTAAAAACACACCAACAATCAGAACTCAGATAAAATTTCATTCAAATTTGATTCCAAATAGGCCACGAACAAAATCCAATTGAAATTTTTGTCACATTTGATTGAAAACGCACTAACGAACAAAACCCAGGTTAAATATCAGTAAGTTTTGATTGGAAATCTGCGATCAACAAAATCAGGGGGAAATGTAGTCAAATTTGATTGGAAACGTGCCAATGAACAAAATTCAGGTGAAATTTTAGTCAAATTTGATTGAAAATATGCTAACGATCAAAACCCTGATAAAATTTTGGTCAAATCTGATTGGAAACGCGCCAATGATCAAAATCCTAATGAAATTTTTGTCAAATTTGATCAAAAACATGCAACGATCAAAATCCAGATGAAATTCTAGTCAAATTTTATTGGAAACGTGCCAAGACTCAAAATCTTGTTAAATTTTTTGTCAAATTTGATTGGAAATGCGCTAAAGAACAAAACCTTGATGAAATTTAGTCAAATTCAATTGGAAACGGGCCAACGATCAAATCCCTGATGTAATTTCAATCAAATTATTGGAATCGTGCCAACGATCTGAACCATATTAAATTTTAGTCAAACTTGATTGGAAATGCACCAATGAACAAGACTCAAGTGAAATATTCATAAAATTCAATTGTAAACATGCCAATAAATAAAATCTGGGTGAAATTTTAGTCAAATTGGATTCGAAACCTGTCGTTGAACAAAACGCAGGTTAAATTTTAGTCAAATTCGATTGGAAATGCATCAACGAACCAAGCGCAGGTGAAATTCTTGTCAAATTTGGTTGGAAACTCACCAACAATCAAAACCCCGTTGAAATTTTACTCGAATATGATTGAAAACATGCTAACCATCAAAACCTTGTTGAAATTTTAGTAAATTTTGATAAAAAAAAATGTGTTAACGAACAAAACCTAATTTAAATTTTAGTCAAATTTGATTGAAAACACTCAAATGAACATAACCCATGTGAAATTTTTGTCAAATTTGATTGGAAACGTACCAGTGAACAAAACTCATGCGAAATTTTATTTAGATTTGATTAAAAACACACCAACAATCAAAACCCAGATGAAATTTTAGTCAAATTTGATTGAAAACGTGCCAATGAACAAAACTCGGGTGAAATTTTATTCAGATTTGGTTGAAAACTCAGCAACAATCAGAACTAGATGAAAGTTCAATCAAATAAGATTTTAAACACCTCGACGAACAAAATCCAAGTGAAGTTTTTGTTAGATTTGATTAAAAACACACCAACAATCAAAACCCAAATGAAATTTTAGTCAAATTTGATTGAAAACGCACCAATGAACAAAACCTCAAGTGTAATTTTATTCAGATTTGATTGAAAACACACCAACAATCAGAACCAAGAGGAAATTTCAGTCATATTTGATTCAAAATGCACCGACAAAAAAATCCAAGTGAAATTTTTGCACATTTGATTGGAAATGGACTAATGAACAAAACCTAGGTTAAATATCAGTAAATTTTTATTGGAAACTTACCAATGAACAAAATCCAAGTGAAATGTAGTCAAATTGATTGGAAACGTGCCAATGAACAAAACTCGGGTGAATTTTAGTCAAATTTGATTGAAAACACGCCAACGATCAAAACCTTGTTAAAATTTTGGTCAAATCTGATTGAAAACGCGCCAATGATCAAAATTCTGATGAAAATTTCGTCAAATTTGATTGAAAACGAGGCAACGATCAAAACCACGATGAAATTCTAGTCATTTTACTGAAAACATGCCAAGACTCAAAACCCTTATGAAAGTTTTGTCAAATTTGATTGGGAAAACGCCAAAGAACAAGACCATGATGAAATTTTAGTCAAATTTGATTCAAAAAATGCCAACGATCAAATCCCTAACGAAATTTTAGTCGAATTGGAATCGCGCCAATGATAAGAACCTTATGAAATTTTAATAAAATTTTATTGAAAACGAACCAATGAGCAAAACCCAGGTAAAATACCCATAAAATTTGATTGGAAACGTACCAATAAACAAAATTCAGGTGAAATTTTAGTAAAATTTGATTCAAAACGTGTGGATGAACAAAATGCAGGTTAGATTCTTGTCAAATACGGTACGAAACGCAACAAGAAACTAAGTACAGATGAAATTTTAGTCAAGTTTGATTAGAAATGTGCCAACAATCAAAACCCTGATGAATTTTACTCGAATATGATTGAAAACGCGCCAACCATCAAAACCTTGATGAAATTTTAGTCAAATTTGATTGAAAACGAGGCAACAATCAACACCCTGACGAAATTCTAGTCAATTTTTATTGAAAACATGCCAAGACTCAAAACCCTAATGAAAATTTTGTCAAATTTGATTGGAAACTCGCCAAAGAACAAAAGCTTGATAAAATTTTAGTCAAATTCGATTGGAAACGTGCCAACGATCAAGTCCCTAAGGAAATTTTAGTAGAATTTGATTGGAATCACGCCAATGATCAGAACCTTATGAAATTTTAGTCGAATGAACAAAACCCAAGTGAAATATTCGTTAAATTTGATTGGATACATGCCAATAAAAAAAATTCAGGTGAAATTTCATTCAAATTTGATTCGAAACGTGTTGACGAACAAAATGCAGGTTAAATTTTAGTCAAATTCGATTGGAAACGCATCAAGGAACCAAGTGCAGGTGAAGTTTTAATCAATTTTGATTAGAAATGTGCGAACAATCAAAACGGTGATGAAATTTTACTTGAATATGATTGGAAATGCGCCCACCATCAAATCTTTGATGTAATTTTTCTTAAATTTGATAGAAAACGTGCCAATGCACAAAACTCGGGCCAAAATTTTGTCAAATTTGATTGAAAACACGCCAACGATGAAAGCCCTGATGAAATTTTTGACAAATTTGATCGAAAACGTGACAATGATCAAAATCCTGATGAAATTTTAGTTAGATTTCATTGAAAACGTGCCAATGCTCAAAACTCTGATGAAAGTTTTGTCAAATTTGGTTAGAAACATGCCAAAGTACAAAACATTGATGAAATTTTAGTCGAATTCGATTGAAAATGTGCCAAAGAACAAATCCCTGACGAAAATTTAGTCGAATTTGATTGGAATCACACCAACGGTCAGAACCTGATGAAATTTTAGTCAAATTTTATTGGTAACGCACCGATGAAAGAAACCCAGGTGAAATTTTATTCAGATTTGATTAAAAACACACAACAATCAAAACCTAGATGAAAATTTAGTCAAATTTGATTGGAAACGTGCAAATGAACAAAACTCGGGTGTGATTTTGTTCAGATTTGATTGAAAACACTCCAACAATCAGGACGAAGATGAAATTTCATCATATTTGATTCAAAATGCTCCGACGAACAAAATCCAATTGAAGACATTTGATTGGAAACGTACCAATGAACAAAACCCAGGTTAGATATCAGTAGATTTTGATTGGAAGCGAGCCGATGAACATAATCCAAGTGAAATGCGCACCAATAAACAGAGCTCGGGTAAATTTTTAGTCAAATTTAATTGAAAACACGCCAATGATCAAAATTCTGATGAAAATTTTGTTAAATTTGATTGAAAACGACGCAACGATCAATACCCTGATGAAATTCTAGTCAATTTTTATTGAAAACATGCCAAGACTCAAAACCCTAATGAAAGTTTTGTCAAATTTGATTGGAAACTCGCCAAAGAACAAAAGCTTGATGAAATTTTAGTTAAATTCGATTGGAAACGTGCCAACGATCAAGTCCCTGAGGAGATTTTAGTAGAATTTGATTGGAATCGTGCCAACGATCAGAACCTTATGAAATTTTAGTCGAATGAACAAAACTCAGGTGAAATATCCGTTAAATTTGATTGGAAACATGCCAATAAAAAAGATTTCAGGTGAAATTTCAATCAAATTTGATTTGAAACGTGTTGACGAACAAAATGCAGGTTAAATTTTAGTCAAATTCGATTGGAAACGCATCAAGGAACCAAGTGCAGGTGATGTTTTAATCAAATTTGATTAGAAATGTGCCAACAATCAAAACCGAGATGAAATTTTACTTGAAGATGATTGAAAACGCTCCCACCATCAAAACTTTGATGTAATTTTTCTCAAATTTGATCGGAAACGTGCCAATGCACAAAACTCAGGTGAAATTTTTGTCAAATTTGATTGAAAACACGCCAACGATCAAAGCCCTGATGAAATATTTGACAAATTTGATCGAAAACGTGGTAATGATCAAAACCCTGATGAAATTTTAGTTAGATTTCATTGAAAACATGCCAAGACTGAAAACCTTGATGAAAGTTTTGTCAAATTTGATTAGAAACATGCCAAAGTACAAAACATTTATGAAATTTTAGTCGAATTCGATTGAAAATGTGCCAAAGAACAAATCCCTGAAGAAATTTTAGTCAAATTTGATTGGAATCACGGTCAGAACCTGATGAAATTTTAGTCAAATTTTATTGGTAACGCACCAATGAACGAAACCCAGGTGAAATTTTATTCAGATTTGATTAAAAACACACAACAATCAAAACCTAGATGAAAATTTAGTCAAATTTGATTGGAAACGTGTAAATGAACAAAACTTGGGCGTAAATTTATTCAAATTTGAATGAAAACACACCAACAACTAGGACCAAGATGAAATTTCATCATATTTGATTCAAAATGCTCCGACGAACAAAATCCAATTGAAATTTTTGTCATAATCGATTGGAAACGCACTAATGAACAAAACCCAAGTTAGATATCAATAGATTTTGATTGGAAACGAGCTGATGAACATAATCCGAGTTAAATGCGTACCAATGAACAGAACTCAAGTAAAATTTTAGTCAAATTTAATTGAAAACACGCCAATGATCAAAATCCTGATGAAAATTTTGTTAAATTTGATTGAAAACGAGGCAACGATCAACACCCTGATGAAATTCTAGTCAATTTTTATTGAAAACATGCCAAGACTCAAAACCCTAATGAAAGTTTTGTCAAATTTGATTGGAAACTCGCCAAAGAACAAAAGCTTGATGAAATTTTAGTCAAATTCGATTGGAAACGTGCTAACGATCAAGTCCCTGAGGAAATTTTAGTAGAATTTGATTGGAATCGTGCCAATGATCAGAACCTTATGAAATTTTAGTCGAATGAACAAAACCCAGGTGAAATATCCGTTAAATTTGATTGGAAACATTCCAATAAAAAAGATTTCGGGTGAAATTTCAGTCAAATTTGATTCGAAACGTGTTGACGAACAAAATGCAGGTTAAATTTTAGTCAAATCCGATTGGAAACGCATCAACAAACCAAGTGCAGGTGATGTTTTAATCAAATTTGATTAGAAATGTTCCAACAATCAAAACCGCGATGAAATTTTACTTGAATATGATTGAAAACGCGCCCACCATCAATTCCCATGAAATGTCGAATCTTCGATCAAAAATTCATGGTAATCAGAGGTTGAACACCCTCAGTATGGCACCAGACATAAACGGATAGTTTGTCAGAAAATTGCAAATTTTGTCCTCTACAGTGCTCGCCTCGGGAAACTTGCCTGACCACGTTGATCAGCATGAAATTTTGCACAAGAATGGTACAAATCATAATGTTTTGCCTCCAGTTGATTTTGGCAGGAAAACAGAGCCGCTAGTGGCTGGTCGATGGCGTTCTGGTGGCCCTCAAGTACCTTTTGAAAATGTACATCCAGTTAATTCAAATCCATTTTTTCCATCGATTTTCCCACATAAAGCCCAAACAGTGCTCAATTAGGCATGAAAGACTTATGCTACTATAGTTTTCGATCGTCCAGGCATTTCTCAAGCTGAGCGGAGTTCACGGAGGTCTTTTACATTGGTTATACAGGGTATAGTTGACTCTTCCACTACTGGTTTGCTGCCAAAGAACCCTTTATACATATGGGTGAGCCAACAGTGGTTTTGACTGAGTAGAATTAGGCTATACTTTCTGATCCTTTTAAGTATACGCTTGTAGGGAAATTTCCACATTGTAAGCCCACCATGAGGAAGGTACGTGAGATATTATCTAAGTTTGGATTCCATGGTTGCTTTGAGGTGGGATTGGTTGACACAGTACACATACTTATGCACTTTACACATGAGGGGGATCACATCAGATTTTTTCTTAAACCTTCATAGTATATTGATGGGTGTCTGATGAGAGTCCTTAAGTGGACATATGACTTTACACCTGAGCAAGAGTCTGATAGTTCCCATATGGGTATCCTTCCCTCTACTTCCAATACATTTACGTGCCAAAAGGATCATTTTTGTTTTATCTAGGGCAATAGGAATACCCTTCAGGATCAATGAGGCCACCTTCGACTTGAGAAGACCTAGTGAGGTAAAGGTGTGCATTGAGGTAAATCTGGAGCATAAGTTGCCCGACAGGGTTTGTATTGAATGCTCTGGTAATCGTGGTTTCTAGCAGACAGTTATTTATGAGAAGCGGTCGATTTTTTGCTTCTCTTGTAAACACTTGAGTCATTCTTATGATCAATGTACTTCGATTTCTCCTTCACTCCCTACAGTTGTTGTACATACCCCTGTTCAGCCCTCTATTCCTAGGACAAATAAGGGTGAAGGCAAGGTGACATTTGTGGAGCCAAGGAAACAATGGGTGCCAATTTCAATAGTGCCTTTTGTACTTTCCACTACTACTATCGTTGTTGTGATAGAGTCAGTATCTACACCAACAGTTCCTACCTCTACTCCTATCACAGTTGATCCAAAAGTACCTCCGTATATTCATTCAATTGATAAGCATATTCCAAATGCTCCTATCGAGGTGTCCACTCCTCTTATTATTACTTCTATAGCTCCTATTCCCATAGCTACTACTGAGGCGCCCCCTGAGCCAACACATATCAGTACTTCACCATTGAAGACACACACAGATGGTACTCAGTCAGCATAAGGACAGTTCCTCATACCACTCTTGCATAGGGATTGTTAACTGAGATCAGCTCAAAGCGGCATGGTGTCAAGCATATGTTGATTGATCACTCTAAGAAGGACCATCGAATGAAAGTTGGATCTACCATGAGATTTGCCATAGAGGACTTGGTTTTTAAGCTCTTTGATGAGGGACATTCTGTGAGTAAGACTCCTATACATAAACCTTCACCCAGTCTTTCTAAAGCTCATACACATACTAAGGTGAAAGAATATATATAGAGAGACATGGATGGCATGGACCTTGGAGACCGCGTGCAAAATGCAGAGGATGACGTACCCACAGTCAGCAAGTCACTCTCCTATGCTTCAAATGTTGTAGCACTGAGCACCATGAGATCAGACAAATATGCGACTAGCAACATGAGATCAGATGCACCCATTTTTCGCCTGATATTCAATGCACCACCATCCGGACAATACTTTCACCTAGGCAGGCCCCTTCACATAGGCAAGACCCCTCTCCAATGAGCAAGCCAGACAATGCAAACTACTATAACCTGGAAATGTTTCAAACCAAATGTATGACCCGATCGATGTCTATGTACTACCACCCGAAGATTTACCCTCAGGAATACCCTTGAGTAGCTTTCACTAGTTTTTGTTCGTGTCTCGTTTACTGTGATTGTATATCATGTTGAGATATTTGTTGCATTTTACATTTACTGGAGGTCAGGTCAATTCCTCCTTCATTTATTTGTATTCTTGCTTTTCGTTATGTAAAATAAACCACACTAGTGGTATTTGCTTTAAAAAAAAACTCTAAACCTTAGAAAACCCTAAACCCTAAACCCTAAACCCCAAACCTTAAACACAAAAACCAAAACCTTAAACCCCAATCCCTAAACCCTAAAAAAAAAAAAAAATCCTAAACCCTTCTACAAAAATCTCGTTACTACAGCATTACTAGTTATCAGTGCGGTAGATCCCATTACATCTACCTCTCCTTCAGCTCCTATTCAGGTTATCAGTCCACCTAGCACTCCGTTTTATGATCCTACGTTGAATGAGATCTTGAAGAGGCAACAGATAAAGAATTCTTTGATGGACACAGTCAGCAGAGCTTCTTACATTCCTGGTCTGACACTAGGTAGGGTTCAAGCACCTATTCCTACTTCTTCTCCTCCCATTTATCACAAGAATATGGAGGCATCTATTCCTTCTTTGAATCAGCTCATTGCTCGTCAAGACAATCGTTGATGAAATCATGTTCAAGATACAAAATGGAACAAGTTTCATGTTGGGGTCAAAGGCCGAGGAGACTTGGATCGATGTGTTAAAGGCGAACGAAGACGGAGTGGAGAGCCAAAGCTATGCGATTGCACAGAACAAATGGCCTACGATGGCACAGACTAGGCCAAGAGATGAAGGGGACTAGACTTCAATTTCAAGTGGCCGCATGGAATTGAAACATGCGATCGCATGGTTATTTTCAGACGCATTTTTTTTATTTTTTGCGATTTTCCTAGTTGTGCTAGAATTCTATATTTAATTGTTTTCTTACCATATTTAGGAGATTATGCACGAAATTACCTAGATTCTAAGGACTAGTATAAATACTCTTATTATTTTCATTGGAAAAAAAAACCTTTGACATATTGATTAATTGAAAGGCTTTAATTGCTTTCCCTTCGTTCTTCCAATTGAACAATCTTCAAACTTATCAAGATCTAATTCTTATGGCATTCAAATCAATCGGGTGAGATTCTATTATTTTACGTAATCAAGAGTCTGCACATCGTCGACGATTTTGGTTGCTTAGTTCCAGATTTATCGAATTCGAATCCAAAACCTTGCTTTGGCTTTCTTGGAAAGATTTCCATCTTGTTCGTGGGTTCCATAGCGTTTGTCTACGCGTGTTCACATCTGTTGGTATCAGAACTTGACTCCAATCCAAGGTTATATCTCTTGTTAATTCTTGTTGAGTCAGTTAATCATTTTCTTTACTGTTCTTCGTGTTCTTCGAGTCAGTTAGTATTTTAGAGTCTTTAAACAAAAAAGTTACCAAAAAATTTTCAAAAGTTTTTTTTTTGGATTCAATTTGCATCCAAATCAAGTTTCGTTTGTTGCGTCAGTGTTGTTTTTTATTTTTCTATCCCAAGAGTAAAAAAAAAATTACTGTTCATCCGTACAGTAAAGAAATTTGTTATTATTATTGTTGATCTTGGAAATTACCGATTTCTTGAGATAATTTATTATTTTGTGTCTAGTTTAAATTTTCAGTCAGTAACTTCTTTTCTTGTTTTGCGTTCTTAAGTCAATTTTTTTACTTGTCTAGTCTGAATTGCGAGTCAAATTGTTCTAAATTCCTTGGTCTTGTAATCTAACTCACACCAATTTGAATTCTACGAGATTAAATTTTTGATTGAGTTCCAAAATTGTTCTTTTGGGAACTTGGTGAAAGCAACGAGTGGTAAAAGGCTGAGTGGTGAGAAGAATCAAGGAAAAAACCATATTGAGTGAAATTTTGAGTGAACAATTGTGAGGCAGAAAATTAACTTAGATTTACGATGTCTGACAAGAAAGGATCGAGTTCATGTAGAATTGATGATCGAGTTCCATGCTAGAGGACTCGGTACAAAGGATTGAGCGGATATGTGTAGATATAAGGGAACGGATGCATGGGCAAGTGCACGGGGGGGAAGGCAAAATCCATTGCCTACCAATACACAAAGGAGGGGTCTTAATGCACAGAGACAGGGTAGACGGGAACTTAGGATGGAGGAATTTAGTGAATTTGAGATTGATAGTGGGATGTATGAAGATGTGATTGTGGATGCGGATATTGGAAGGGGTAGAAATAGAGGAGTTAGGCAAGAAATGAGAGGTAGGAATCTTGGTGGATGGGAATTTGAGTAACATTAAAATGAACATTCCTTCGTTCAAAGGTAGGAGTGATCCGGAGGCCTACTTGGACTGGGAGAAGAAAATTGGGCTAATCTTTGATTGCCA
>NW_019264430.1:0-8358 GCF_002742605.1 Olea europaea var. sylvestris | reverse complement strand
TTAGGGCAAATGTGGAGGAGGATAGTGAAGCTACCATGGCTCGATTTTTGCGTGGATTGAACAGGAACATTGCAAATATAGTGGAACTGTAGCACTATGTGGAGCTTGAAGACATGTTACATGTGGCAATGAAGATCGAGAGGCAGTTGAAGCGAAAGGGGACAGCAATGTACCAATCAGGATCTTCGGGTTCTAATTCTTTTGGGAAATGGAAGTGGGAAAATAACAAAGGAGAATGAACTGTTGCAAGAGGAAGAACTGAGGTACCAAGAGGCAAGGAAGAGAATGCTAGCAAGACCATGCCAAAGGGGGAGTCACAGCCATCAAGAAATAGAGACATCAAATGTTTTCGTTGCTTAGGAGTGGGGCACATTGCTTCTCAATGCCCAAACAAGAGAACCATGATTCTGCGGGACAGGACAGCGGGGAAGTGGAAACTGAAAGTGAGAGTGATTATGCAGACATGTCAGAATTGGAGGATGTTGATGAAGAAGATACAACTGAGTATGCAGTTAATAGTAATTTGTTGGTCACAAGGAGAGCTCTTAGTGCTCAAATCAAGGCGGATGACTTGGACCAGCAGTGAGAAAACATATTCCACATGTGATATCACGTCAATGGTAAGGTATGTAGTGTGATAATAGATGGCAGTAGTTGTACTAATGTGGCTAGTACTAACATGGTGGAAAAATTGGGTTTAACACTGTTAAAACATCCTAGGCCTTATAAATTACAATGGCTAAATGAACGTGGGAAAGTTAAGGTGACAAAAAGGGTGTTGATTAATTTTTCCATTACTAGATATCAGGATAAGGTAATGTGCGATGTCGTACCTATGTATACGGGGCATATCTTATTGGGGAGACCACGGCAGTACAATAGGAAAGTAATGCATGATGGATATAAAAATAAGTATAGCTTTGTGAAAAATGGGAGGTCTTCACTCTTGCGTCATTAACACCAGCACAAGTATATGAGGACCAAATCCAATTGAAAAATGAAGAAAAAGCGGGAGTAAGGGAGTTAGAGAAATAGAGAGAAAATAGTGAGGTGGCCAATAGAGAGGAAAAGAGAGTGGGGCCACTGAGAGAAAAGAAAGAGTCTTCCGAGAGGAGAGAAAACTCGAAACAAATTTTCTTTGTGAGAGGGAGTGAATCAAAAAAGGAAATAGTTGAGAGGCAACAAATGATACTATTAGTTTACAAGGAATCACTCCTCAACTTTGAGGAGCATAATACAGCCCTCCCTAGTTTGCCTATTTCTTTGTTGCAGGAATTTGAAGACGTGTCTTCGGAGGACGTGCCTAGTGTGCTACTATCCATTAGGGGAATTGAGCACCAAATTAATTTCATACATGGCGCTGTCATTTTGAATCGACCGGCTTATCGAAGTAATCCAGAGGAGACAAATAAGCTTCAGAGGTAAGTTGAAGAATTGATGAGCAAAGGATATATACCAGAAAGCATGAGTCCATGTGCATTACCCGTGTTACTGGTGCCAAAGAAAGATGGAACGTGGAGAATGTGCGTATATTGTAGAGCCATCAACAACATTATGGTAAAGTATCGTCACCCAATTCCTAGCCTAGATGATATGCTAAATGAGCTACATGGTGCATGTATTTTCAGTAAAACTGATCTTAAAAGTGGGTATCATCAAATTCGTATGAGGGAGGGTGATGAATGGAAAACGGCTTTTAAAACTAAATATGGATTGTATGAATGGTTAGTCATACCGTTTGAACTCATAAATGCACCAAGCACTTTTATGCAGTTAATAAACCATGTTTTATGTGCTTTCATTGAAAAATTTGTTGAACTTTATTTTGATGACATTTTAATCTATAGCAAGAATCTTGATGAACATGTAGGACACCTAAGTTGTGTGCTTGTGGTTTTGAGAAAAGAACAATTTTATGTCAATTCTAAGAAGTGTACTTTTTGTATGGATAGTGTTTTATTTCTAGGCTTTGTGGTTAATGTTAATGGTGTAGAGGAAGATGAAGTGAAAATAAAAGCTATTAAAGATTGGCCGACACCTAAAAACCTAACCGAGATTAGGAGTTTTCATGAATTAGCTAGTTTTTATAGGCATTTTGTTAGGGATTTTAGCACAATCACCACACCACTAACTGAGATTGTCAAGAAAATGTGGGGTTTCAATGGGGGGTAGAACAAGAACTTGCATTCAACACTATCAAAGATTGTTTGTGTAAAGTACCAATTTTAGCACTTCCTAACTTTGACAAAACTTTCGAGATTGAGTGTGATGCATCAGGAATAGGTATTAGAGAGTAGTCTTAATGTGGGATAAGAGACCTATAACAGACTTTAGTGAGAAGCTAAGTGGTGTAGATCTCAACTATCCTACGTATGACAAGGAGCTCTATTCACTTGTTCGAGCCTTGGAGACATGGCAGCATTACCTGTGGCCAAAAGAGTTTGTAATTCATTCTGATCATGAATCATTGAAACATTTGCGAGGTCAAGGTAAGTTAAACAAACGACATGCACGCTGGATGGAATTTATAGAAACATTTCAATATGTTACTCGTTACAAAAAAAAAAAGTAAGGAAAATGTACTAGCGGATGCATTGTCGCGAAGGTATGTGCTTTTAACTACTTTAAGTGCAAAATTGCTTGATTTTGAGTACATTACGGACATGTATGCTAATGATTCTGAATTTTCCAACATTTACAATTTATGTCATAAGGGGGTGTAGATAAGTTCTTTAAGTATGAGGGATACTTGTTTTGGAAAAACAAATTATGTGTTCCTAATTGCTCTATGCGTGAATTATTGGTTAGAAAGCACATAGTGGCGGTCTAATGGGTCACTTTGGGGTAGCAAAGACTTTAGAAATATTAAATTATTTTTATTAGCCTAAAATGAAAGTTGATGTGGAATGAATTTGTAGTCAATGCATAACTTTTAAACAGGCTAAATCTAGGGTCTTACCTCATGTGTTTTATACACCTTTACTAGTACCTAGTGAACCTTGGGTAGATATCTCAATGGATTTTGTGTTAGATTTATCTAGAACTAACAAGGGTCGGGATTCGATTTTTGTAGTGGTGGATAGGTTTAGTAAGATGGCACATTTCATTCCATGTCACAAAGCTGATAACGCCACTAAAATTGCAGACTTGTTCTTTAAAGAAATTGTGCGCTTGCATGGAGTACCTAAAAGTATTATGTCAGATATGGATGTCAAATTTCTTAATCAGTTTTGGAGGGTCTTGTGGAATAAGTTAAGCACAAAATTACTATTTTCTACAACTCACCCACAAACCAATGAACAAATTGAAGTAGTGAATAGGACCATAACATAACTATTGCGCACTATGGTTAATAAGAATTTGGAGAATTGGGAAGAGTCCTTACCTTTCATAGAGTTTGCATATAATAAGGCCACACACTCCACTACATCGTTTTCTCCATTTGAAATTGTTTATGGTTTTAATCCTATAACACCTATGGATTTAATACCTTTGCCTTTGAATGAACGAGGTAGCTTGGATGGGAAGAGGAAGATCGAGCTAGTGAAGTCACTCCATGAAAAGGTGCGGGAGCAAATTGAGAAGATGAGTAAGCACTAAGCAGAGCAAACAAACAAGGGCAGGAAGATTGTTACATTCGAACCAGGAGATTGGGTTTGGGTGCATTTCAGGAAAGAGCAGTTTCCAGAACAAAGAAAGTCAAAGTTGAAGCCATGGGGAGATGGACCATTTCTAGTGCTTGAGAAGATCAATGACAACACATACAAATTAGATCTTTCAGGTGAGTATAACATTTTAGCAACTTTTAATGTGTCTAATCTTTCCCTCTTTGATGCGCGTACAAATTTGAGAATGAATTCTTTCGAAGAGCGAGGGGATGATGTGATCCAGGAGCTGCAAGCGTCAAGGTCAAGTCCAACGTCAAGCTCGAAGAAAGATCCATTGATAGTCGAGGGTGGTCCAATGACTCAAGTGAGGATGAAGCGAGTAAAAGAGGTTATGGGATTGCTCCTCAAGACAACCATTGATGAAATCATGTTTGGGACACAAAATGGAACAAGTTTCATGTTGGGGTCGAAGGTCGAAGAGACTTAGATCAACGTGTTAAAGGCGGACGAAGACTGAGTGAAGAGCCAAAGCTATGTGACCACAAAGTACAAATGGCCTGCAATCGCACAGACCTAGGTCGAGAGTTGAAGGGAACCGGACTTCAATTCCATACGACCACATGGTTATTTTCAGATGCATTTTTTTATTATTATTTTTTTACAATTTTTCTAGTTGTGATAGAATTCTATATTTAATTTATTTCTTACCATATTTAGGAGATTACGCACAAAATTACCTAGATTCTTAGGACTAGTATAAATACTCTTATTATTTTCATTGTGAAAAAAACCTTTGACATATTGATTAATTGAAAGGCTTTAATTGCTTTCTCTTTGTTCTTCCAATTGAACAACCTTCAAACTTATCAAGATCTAATTCTTGTGGCATTCAAATTGACAGGGTGAGATTCCATAATTTTACATAATCAAGAGGTCCGCACATCGTTGGCGATTCGGGTTGCTTGGTTCCAGATTTATCGAATTCGAATCCAAAACCTTGCTTTGGCTTTCTTGTGAAGATTTCCATCTTGTTCATGGGTTCCATAGCATTTGTCTACACGGGTACACATCTCCATTCCTGGGTAGAAGGATCACTAGAAGTCAGTCACATGATACCTCCTCACAATCCCCATCCCTATGAGTGCCATCATTTGGAATGTGAGAAGTGTAGCTAGAGTAGCTACTTGTCAGAGCCTGAAAAAACTTATTCGGCTTCATTAGTTTTATCTTCTAGTTATACTAGAGCCTTTTGTTCTGCAGCTCATTTTTGCACATATTCAACGTTATCTGCGCTTCGACATGGGAGCTCAGAATGAATCGAATAAGATCTGGTTTTTTTGGAATTCGGGGACTAATGCTACTTTATTGTTGATCATCCCCAGTTTCTTCACGTTAGAGTTGAGGACCCCACACTAGTGCATCCCATCTATTTAACTCAAGTCTATGCATCATACGATTCTGCTATCAGGAGGGATTTATGGGCGGGTCTTCACACATGGATGATCCTTGGCTAGTTGGGGAGACTTTAATGTTATTATACATGATGTAGAGAGCACTAGTCATGATATTCGTGAATGAGGCACTACTGCTTTTTCTGATATGTTGTTAGATTGTGGTTTAGAGATGCGGGTTTCCTTGGAAACAGATATACTTGGACCAATGGTCGGGTCAGAAAGAGATTGGATAGGGTATTTATTAATTCTACAACTGTAGCTTTTTGTCGATAGCATACAATGAGACACTTGAATCGGACTTTATCTGATCACTCTCTTTTACTGCTTTAGTGGGTTTTGATGATAATTTGGGGCCTAGACCATTTAGATTCCTCAATGTTTGGCCCAACCACTATGATTTTTTAGCCTTTGTCTCCCAGAAGTGATCGCTCCCTACTCATCTCACAGGGATGACCTCTCTTTGGGAGACGTTCTTCAAGCTGAAACAAGGTCTGCGTTGGTGGAATTGACATGTATTTGGAGATATTTTTCAGTTGGTGCACGATGTTGAGGTTGAGGAGGATGAGATACTATATGATNGTTGGTGGAATTGACATGTATTTGGAGATATTTTTCAGTTGGTGCACGATGTTGAGGTTGAGGAGGATGAGATACTATATGATAGAGACCCCATACCAGAGCACCGCGACTTACTACATCATGCCTAGGTAGTTTTGAACTGAACTTTGTCTATTGAGGAGGGTTTTTGGAAGCAAAAGGCCGGTTCACATTGAGTATGTCAGGGTGATCACAATACTCTATATTTCCATGAGATGGTTCAGGGTCGTAGGATCAAATCGTGTATCAGGTCTATCAGGACATAGGTGGGAGAAGTTTTAGATACTCCGGCTAATATTTAGACTTCAGCTATGGCATTCTACCAGAACCTTCTATCTACTCCACCACAGTCTTTAGACCCCATTAGTTCCAATATCATTCCCAGGCTTTTGACGGTAGACGATAATATGGAACTAAATCATCCCCCTTCGATTTATGAGGTACAGAAGGCGATTTTTAGCATGGATGCTGATAGTGTAGCAGGTCCAGACGGCTTCTCAGCCTTATTCTTCCTGTAGGGATATTTTTCAGGAGGATGTTTATAGGGCAGTATTGGATTTTTTTATGGTGGTCATCTTTCTCGGGGTTTTTCTGCTACTACTATTGTCTTACTCCCAAAGAGGTACGGTGCTTGTAGATGGACTGATTTCAGATCCATCAGTTTATGTATAGTGTTCAACAAACTTATTACTAAGCTTCTGAACATTCAATTGAGTACACTGCTACCATGCATTATCTCTCCACGGCAGAGTGGTTTTATCTCCAGTAGATTGATTGGGGACAATGTCTTATTAGAGCAGGAACTACTCCATACGTTGGATGATAGAGTGCGAGGGAGTAACACTATGCTGAAGCTATATATGGCTAAGGCATATGACCATATGGATTAGGACTTCATCTATTCTATACTAGAGGCATTTGGATTTGATCATATCTGGATTGACACGATCAGGCATTACATTTCGGATTGTCATTTCTCTATATTCATAAATGGTCGACCATGTGGTTTTTTCCCTCTTCACGGGGACTCAGACAGGGTGATCGTATTTCACCATCACTATCCATCATTGCTGCCGATTACCTCTCTCGCTTGATCACTCAAAGGTTTCAGGAGTTTCCTAGTATGTGGTATCAGGATGGAGGTAGTACTCTTGTCTCACATCTTTCATTTGTTGATGATATGATTATATTCGCCAACGGTCAGAAACAGTCTATCAAAAAGTTTCTCAATTGTTTGGAGCATTATGAGGGAGTTTCTTGTCAGTTGGTAAATAGGGACAAGAGTGGACTTGTACTACCCAGATGGCCATCTACTAGTCAGATCAAACGTTTGGAGATTTCGACTAGATTTTGACACCAGCAACAACCTTTCACTTATCTAGGGGTCTCTTTATTTAAGAGGGCCAACAAGAGCTTCATTTATGATAACCTCATCCAGAAGATCAGGGATATGATCTCAGGTTGGGCCTCACGACTACTATCCCCCGGAGGCCGCATTACTCTGCTGAAGTCGGTACTTTCTTCTATACCACTGCATCTTCTTTAGATCATGTAGCCTCCTAAGGCTGTGCTGAAGAAACTTGAGAGCATCCTTGCAAGATTCCTATGGGATTCTAAGGATCAGGTACGTCGGTTGCATTGGAGGACTTGGAAGGAGATTTGCCTTCCTACTGATAAGGGTGTTATGGGCTTTTGGAGATTACAGGATGTGGTGGATACTTTCTCCATGACAATCCTTATCACCAATCAAGGTAGGATATCGAGATGCAATGTTTTATGTCCTGTTTAATTATTTTTTTACATGTTGATGAATTTTGTACTGATGAAAGTTACAGTTATGATATGAAATGTTATGATATAAACGATATGGCCATTCTGATGCAATGAGATGATATGATATGATATGAGCACTTACCGAATTTTAAAGATATGAGACTATATGATATTCTGACACATGTGTTTAAAATTATTATTCGGGATTGCACATAAAATTTTATATCCTACTGAGTATTCTCATATACTCGCCCTTTTTTCCTACACATCACAGGTTGGATCAGGTCGTGTTGGAGCGTGGTAATTCGATGGTGTGTTTGTACCTTGTTTCGCTGGATAAATATCTAAGTTGGCACGTAATTTTATTTATTTTAAGTTTATTGCAATAGACATTTATTTATGAATAAATTTTCATACATATTAATTTGCAAATGAAAATATGTAGTTTGCATTTTAAATAAAGTTTTGAATTAAATGTTATTTTTCTTTACTGATTTGCTATTAGAAAGTGTCTGGGTATGTTTTTATCATTTTGTTTAAGTTAAAGATTATCTTTATGAACTTTCTATGATGTTCCCAGAACTTATAAAAACATGGGGTCAAACAGCGATGTCATACTTGTCATATAACCTTTTCATTTGTCTCTTTGGGCATGCAACACATCAATTTAGGAGATTTAACATTGGTAATTGATTGACCTTTACATGCATGCCTGAGTATTTGTGTGATTTCATGTTTCCACCTTCCGTGCACGTCCAATTTAAATTAATTAATTGTGATGATTATAATTGAAATTTATCACACACACACACACACAAAAATTGGGAATAAATACTAAACATCCATGAGAAATTAAAGGAATTGCAAAATTTTTGATTTTAACCTTTGCTAGCGACTTAAATTTTTTTTTTTTTTTTTTTTTTTGG
>NW_019264429.1:11906-12366 GCF_002742605.1 Olea europaea var. sylvestris | reverse complement strand
TTTTTTTTTTTGGGTTGGGATGAATGAACTATCCTTCGCAATGCAGGGAAGAGGTGTGAAAATGTGGTGGATCCAATATACAAAATATGTATTTAAGGAGTCTTTGTCCGAAGAAAATGCATTTTAGAAAGGACAAATGTTATTAGTCAAGAAGTCGAATAAAGTGTTATTAATTTTTTAAAAATAGAGTAATTATATTTGCACTATAATTTTTATTTCTTGCTCCACATTTTAATTATACTTAAGGTTATCAACATTTACTCATCATAATATTTATATCCCCAACGATTTTTCATGATATTCTTAAACTTTTCATTAATTAATATATTATGTGTTTGATAACAATTTATGTCCAAAGAGTCACAAATTAGTTTGTCACGAATTATTTTTGAGCCAATAATTATCGAATTTTTAAGTTACAATTAAATAGTTTGTCATATATAATCAAATAGTTGATTAC
>NW_019264429.1:0-2973 GCF_002742605.1 Olea europaea var. sylvestris | reverse complement strand
ATAAAAAAATAAAAAAATTTGAATTCAATGATTATTTAGAGCTTATTTGGTACAGATTTTAAGTCAATTAAAATCAATTTTTTGACCGTTATTTCACTATTCCAACCGTCATTTTTGAATTCTTCTTTCTCAAATAGGACCCATTATATCTTTAATTGTCAAAAAATCATTATCAAAATATTTACCAAACAAGCACTTATATTTTTGAAAAATAAGTGGCAGTGTTTATTAGCCCCTATTTGGCGAAATAGATGGGCCCCACCTCATGTGAGGGGGAGACACCGCTATGTACTCAAATTATGTGTGCCAAAACTTATCCAAGAAATAAAACCCTTCTTTTGGCACCTATTTATAATTTTTTTATAATCTATCAAAATATTTTATTCACATAATTTGTGGGATTTGTAATATTTATCTATTTATTCACCACTCATTTATATATATTTATAATCGAAATTGATTATTGATAACTTCCATACATAGGCAAGTCCCAATAGTTTGGTAGAATAGATTGAACATGACAAAATAATACAAGAGTAATGCTATTCGTAGTGAAAACTGCCAGTAGTCGCCTTATGTGGCATACACTTGGCAATTTGGTATTTGATACATAGATGTGGTAGTTATTTTTTGAATTATACATCAAATAAAAAACTGTCAAGTGCATGTCACATAGGACAATTGCCGGTAGTCTTCACTACGAATAACATTATTCATAATACAATCTGGTCTTTTCTATTAGTATACACAAAACATGTTTGTGCATTATAACATATTTAAAGTTATTAGAACAGAAATAACGATGAAAGTTAAACCTGACAACTGTGCTAAGTCAAGAAGAAGATTGAGCGAGTGTATTAAAAGGGTGTTTGACACCCATTTTAAAGAAAAATAAATTTTAGAATAACAGATTGATAGAAAATGTGTGGATAAATTTTTTTTTATTTACGTGTAATATTATTTTGGTGAAGAATGTGGAGTTAAAAAGAATAGAGAGAAAAATGCATTTTGAGAAAAATGAGAATCAAAGGAGATGATTGAGCTCATGGCAAAACTATGTCAAGTACAAAAATAATGTGATGTCCACTTCAAAAGCATCATTCAGTAAGGTACGTACCAACACAATATAAGCACATTAAGCTTGTCATCCTCTGAAGTTTTGGACTCTAAGATGCTCCGAGAAATGTAACCAACGAAAGTTGGGGGTCATCTTTGGTCAACAATGGATCAAACAATAGCGAGTTAATCTCATCCTCTACGATAAACAATAATGATAATGATAAATTGGTGGTTTTTCAAGCTAAGAGTCTTTCATCTGTATCAAAAGAAAAATTAGCTGAGCTCGATGCCCTCCAAGCTATAAGGTTGAAGATGAATTTACATATGTAAAATGCTACCTCAACACATGATAACAGCTAATGTCACGTGCCACCTAAGTTCACAAGAAAAATGAGATAAGTCCAATGATTCGGACCGATGAAGCATCTTTTATACCAAAGAATAATGTGACATTTTGGAACAACTAAACTAGCTCAGAGCAACGAGACTTAATTTAGAGAGTCAACTACGTCACAAAGACGATCGAGCTCATGCTTCGGACACGTCTTCCAATAGGAAAAAATTGGAAAACTATAATTTTGTGTGTCGATTACTTTATTTAAAAAAAAAAAGGGAACAATTTTGAAGACGCCCTTGACTCTTATGATGATATTAAAATCACTCAAGAATTATGACAACTTTAGAGACATTACTTTACGTCTAGGAAAACACATTAACTTTTTATATTTCTAACTTCAAGTATCACATACATCACTAACTACTTTTTGAGTCATATATCATCTAAAATGAGGATGATACCTGCCATTAAATATAAATAAAAAGAAAAAGAAAAAAGAAAAATTCTACACCTAGTTGCAATTTAATTTACTCTCTTTAATAATAAATTCACACTTAAAAGACTTCGTTCTCGCACAATTTTGAATGGACATGCACATGCTAGTGAAAATTTAAACTTAAAATTTATTGAAGAATATGATAGTAAATTTTAAAATTTTATATTATTTAAAAATAATTTAATATTAACAAATGCAACTTATCAATACACGTTTCAATTTATATTTTTCTAGTTTAGTTTGAGTAAATTAACTACAACTAATTATAGAATATTTTATTTTTCTTCACAAAGTCATTATAAGTATGTCGACCTCATTTTAAATGATATATTACTAAGAAAGTGGTCAAAGCGTGTGTAATGCTATAAACTATGAATAGGAGATGCAAATTAATGTATGTTTGAAAGAGATTTTTTGAAGTGAAAAATATTATTTTTGATAATGTATAATTAAAAAATAAAGAAAATTATTGAAATACGTATAAAAATTTTTTATTAAAAAATGTATGATTAAAATAAGTTTGAAAAAAATAATTTTTAAATAAATTTTACTAAATTAGTGCATTGCATCAAAATAACTAGCTTGTCTTTCCTATGTATTACGTTACTCAAACAGAGGTTTTTGACAAGCCCATGTAACAGGGGCTAAGCCGCTAATTTGAAATTCAAATTTCAAATCAAGGGTTGAGATGGTGCTACCTTAGCCCCTGTTACATAGGCTTGTTCCAACCCCTATTTGAGTAGTAGGGTTCCTTTCCTATTTGTTATTATTAGAGAAATATCATTTGTATACTCGAAAGTGTACATCATGGTTGATACTTGTTTAGTTGCTAAAAAAATAATTGAGGGGAAAATTGTATTCTTCTTAAAAACCATCGAATGACAATTTGTCACATGAGAATATGTCAAACTTGATATACACCGAAGTCTAATACCAAACATGATTGTTATTATGATTACATCACACCTACTTTTCCACTACTCAAAACACATGGTGCGTAAAGTAAAATTTAAGTTTAGTCTACACCGTTCGATTGGCATCAAATCTTCATTTGTGATCCTGAATTGGAGATCATGTAATA
>NW_019264428.1:9794-12367 GCF_002742605.1 Olea europaea var. sylvestris | reverse complement strand
GATGAGTGCCGAGAAGTTACCTTTTGTCCTCCCGGCAGTCTTCACGATCGGACCTCATACTGACGATGAGGCGAGCCTCCTAAAGTACGCCAAGCTTATCTCTCCTCATGACAAGCTCTCCAACCATGTTAAAGAACTCGCTGAAGGTGTCATCAGGGGGAGACTTGTGTCTTGGCAGCCTCAATGACTATGGAACAGATTTTTAAAGGGACTAAAGAGTTTAAGAAGTGTTTGAGAAAGTACAACTTGAGCTTAACCAGTTTGGGCTATTAATCTACAATGCCAATGTTAAACAGCTCGTGGATGTGCGAGGTCATGAGTACTTCTCTTACTTGGGTCAAAAGACTCAGATGGAGGCTGCAAACCAAGCAAAAATTGACGTTGCAGAAGCCAAAATGAAGGGAGAAATAGGTTCAAAACTTCGAGAAGGGCAAACGCTTCAAAACGCTGCAAAAACTGACGCAGAAACCGAGATAATATCGACCCAAAGGAAGGGAGAAAGCAGAAAAAAAAAAAGAAATCCAGGTGAGGACTGATTTGAAGGTGTTCGAGAATCAAAAGGAGGCTGAGGCAAATGCAGAGTTGGCAAAGAAGAAGGCTGGATGGGCTAAGGAGCCACAAGTGGCCGAGGTCGAGGCTTCAAAAGCAGTGGCACTTAGGGACGCCGAGCTGCAGAGGGAGGTCGAGAGGATGAATGCATTGACACAGACAGAGAGGCTCAAGGCTAAGTTTCTGAGCAAAGCCAGTGTCGAATATGAAACCAAGGAATCTGATACTAGTTGCACAAATTGTTGTCCAGGAAACAGTTTCTTTTGCTTTCTATTTGGTTTTCATACACACTCCCCCCACTAAGAGATTACTTTTCACTAATCAATCTAGAGCCTACTTATACGACTTGATAATTAAGACGTAAATAAGCTCAATCAGATTATTCAAAAAAGCATAGCTAGTTGAATTTTTAAATAGTGGGCGTTTATCTTTCTTCCTAGCTGGTTTTCTGAAATGCATCACAATCTAATCTGATTGCTTTTGTCATAAAAAGTAAAAACTAAGGTCCAACAAGCATACTGGGATCTCTACGAGAAACAGAAAGCTGCAGAAGCATATCTATACCAAAAAGAGAAAGAAGCAGATGCTACTTTTTACAGGCGCCAACAAATCGTTGATGTAGAATTGTATGCAAAGAAGAAGGAAGCAGAAGGACTAATAGCCAAAGCACAAGCTGAAGGAATTTATGTACGCACTCTTCTCGACTCGTTTGGAGGCAATTATGCAGCCCTGAGGGATTACCTGATGATCAGTGGTCGAATGTTTCAAGAAATGGCCAAGATTAATGGCGAGGGTGTGCGTGGACTACAGCCCAAAATCAGCATTTGGACAAATGGAGGAGGAGAGGCAGCTGATGGCGCTGGAGGTGTTAATAGTGCCATGAAAGAGATAGCAGGGGTTTACAAAATGTTGCCACCATTGTTCAAGACTGTGAATGAGCAAACTGGGATGTTGCCTCCAGCATGGTTGGGCACCTTGGCTGACTCTGATCACTCTACCAAGTCTTGATATAATGCCAACAGATCAACAATTTACTTTTGAAGTCTTTTAAACTATATATAATCTCCATCACGCTCTCCATATTATGTTTGCTATTAGATTTTCTTTACGGGTTATCCTTCCTTTTTTTTTTAGTAAATCTAAAACAGGAATCTTGATTTTATTCATTCAATGTAAACTCAATAGTTTTCATGATACTGTCATTATTTCTTGAGATATTGGTATTGTGTCTTGATTGTTCTGGTCTATTTCTGCAGAATTTTCTAATTTTGAATCAATTAAGTTTATATAACGATTATATATGTTCCATTCTTAGTTAAGGAGGGTTAGAAATATTTAGTCTTAAAAAATATATTCTACACTTGATGTGACCAAATATACATGTTTGTCTTCTTATTCTTCTATGGCTTACATCAAGAGTAATAACTTGTAATATTGAAACCTCCTGCCAATCAAGAAATCAAATATCATGCGGTAACAAGATAATTTCTCAACCTCCTCCTGCTGTTAACAAGACCTAAATCAACAACTGAGAATCACATTGTTCTCAAATACAAGAATAAGCATGGAGAAGAAATTGCAGTGAGCATATAAATCACATTCTTGGAAACGCGCATTATGTGGTACGAGATTTGCTCAATGTGGTACTGTGCCATTGTGCGTGTATTTGTTACATGCACGAATGTGTTGATCAGCAGTATTAAATACGTAGGCTAACACATATTGGTCATCTGGTACATGAAAATAGTATAACATTGGTCATGTGTGCTTGTAATTATTCCAGAAGATGTACTTATTAATTAGACAAAATTCACATGTATAAAAATCCAAACCTTTTGAAAAAATAAAATTTCATTAAAAGCCAACTCGTTTAGATATTCATGCAACTCGTATAAAAACCTATAATCAACTGACAGGTGATAGCTTGTGTCAATTATACAGCAGAAATGGCGCCCATAATATACATGCCTCACAAGGGTAGTCCCTCTTATATATCAGTACCATTAGAGAACTATACCATGGTT
>NW_019264428.1:0-1365 GCF_002742605.1 Olea europaea var. sylvestris | reverse complement strand
TAGACCCAACTAATTGATGCCTATGACAAGAGACCCCAGTTGCTAGGATGAGGCCTAGTATCTCTTCATCCAATAATTCTTACTCACCCACTTCTACTATAAAAACTCACACTTGGTGTCATTTCAAAAATAATGCGAGTTTAGACTCGTAAACTATAACTTTGTCATATCACTGTTTTATCTACCACTTCCCAAAGCCGACCCCCTATTTTAACAGTGGAGGCTCACGTGTAAAGCCCTCCCGCACTTATATATTTACTTTCCCTACTGATTTGATTGTTGGAGTGCGAGTGACCAACTCTACCCTATAGAAGAAGGCCACGTGTAGCTAACAGTTTGTTCGATTGTGCAGAAATTAGGCTTGCATATGAGCGTGAGCGGCATTGGAATATGTTAGCCACGTTGGAGGTATATTTTTCAAGGACAACCTTCAATGTCATCAGGCGAGAATACGTATAAGTAAAGGAAAGAGCTTGTGGTGCTTTAGATACTTAATATGTGGCTTCATCCCAATGACTCATATGTTAAGTGTCAAAACGTCACATCTTAGCTATCACAGACATGTGACCTCCCACACATTATCCGAGGCAAAAAAAGAGAGAATTTGAGTCTTGATCATTATTGTAGAAATGTCACAGCAATCACATTGCACATACTTAGTATCATGGCATTAGGCTTCAAACCTAACTACCTCATAGTTAAGAGTTTCATCTAACGTGATCAAGGGTTAGATCCCTGCTTATTGTCTCGAATGAAGGAAGTGACAGGTCTGCAAGACGTTATTTTACCTTTACAGTTCTCATTGACAAGACATTGAATAATGTTCCCAATGTCTTAGAAGATAGTAGTAATCAATGAGGCGATGATATGCTCTCATTGCCTAGGAGGTATAAGATAGCAGAGGCGGCACACTCCTATTTGAGTGCCTTGAGAATATTTACGTGATATTTTGTTTAGCTGACTGCTAGTATGACTTGTCGAACGGATTAGGGTAACAAAAAGGGTGACATTTTAAAAAACGTTTTGTTCCGCTCTATAGCTCTTAATTTTAAAGGACAGAGAAAATCAACAAATGAAAGAAATTTTGTTTTGGCCATATTGGGAATAAATTTTGTTTCAATTTAAAATTTATCAATGCAGCGTGTGGAATAATGCAAGTTGTAAACTTACAATAAATAGTTCATGTTAAATCAAATTAGGTCTTTTTTTTCTTTTTTCTTTTTCCCCTCATTTGATATCAAATTTCTAATATTTCTTATTCGTATCATCCTTTTTAAATTGAAGGCGTGTAGGTATAAATTTCATTTGTATTTATACTTAAAAAACGAGTAAGTATCGCATTCAAGTTATTAAGAAAATTTTATA
>NW_019264427.1:10541-12367 GCF_002742605.1 Olea europaea var. sylvestris | reverse complement strand
TCGAATCGAACTGCAAAATTTCAGCCAAATCTGACACTGTCGCGAAAAATGAAGACGTTGCCCCTGGCACAATTTTTGTTTCCAATCAACCTGTCAAATTTCGGCTCATTCCAACACCATCGTGACTAATAACTAAATTGCCCCTAGCGCGGTTTTTGTTTCCAATCAACCTGCCAAATTTCAACACAATCAGACACCGTCGTGAAAAATGACGAAATTGCCCAAGCGCGATTTTCGTTTTCGATCAACCCGTCAAGTTTTTGCCCATTCCCACGCCGACGCGACAAATGACGAAATTGCTCCTGGTGCAATTTTCGTTTCTAATCAATCTGCCAAATTTCGGCCAAATCCGACAATGTTACGACAAATGACAAAATTGCCCCCGGCGAAATTTTTGTTTCCAATAAATCTGCCAAATTTTAGCTCATTTCGAGACCGTCGCGACAAATGAAAAAATTGCCTGTGGCAAGATTTTTGTTCCCAATCAACCTGCCAAATTTCAGCCCATTCCGACAACGTCGCGACAAAGGACGAAATTACCCCTGGCCCGATTTTTGTTTTCGATCCAACTGCCAAATTTCGGCCCAATCTGACACCGTCACGAAAAATGACGAAATTGCCCCTGGCGCAATTTTCTTTTCCTATCAACCTGTCCAATTTTAGCTCATTCCGACACTGTCGTGACAAATGACAAAATTATCCCTAGCGTGATTTTGGTTTCCGATCAACGTGTCAAATTTCAGCCCATTCCGACACCGTCACGACAAACGACGAAATTTTCCCCGGGGGTGATTTTTTTCCAATCAACCGGTCAAATTTCAGCCCATTCCGACACCATTGCGACAAATGACGAAATTGTGCCCGGCGCAATTTTTGTTTCCATTCAATCTGCCAAATTTTTGTCCATTCTGAGACCGTCGCGACAAATGACAAAATTCCCCTGGCGCGATTTCTGTTGCGAATCAAACCGCCAAATTTCAGCCAAATCTGACACTGTCGCGACAAATGATGAAATTGCCCCTGGCGCGGTTATTGTTTCCAATCAACCTGTCAAATTTCAACCCATTTCGTCACCGTCGCGACAAATGGCTAAATTTCCCCCGGGGCGATTTTTTTTTCCAATCAACCTGCCAAATTTCAGCTCATTCTGACACCGTCGCGAAAAATGACGAAATCGCCCCTTGTGCGATTTTTGTTTACGATCAACCTGTCAAATTTTAGCCCATTCCGACATCGTCGCAATAAATGACGAAATTGCCCCTGGCGTGATTTTTGTTTCCAATCAACCGCGCAAATTTCAGCCCATTTTGACACCGTCGCGGAAAATTTCGAAATCGTCCCTGGCGCATTATTTGTTTTCGATCAGCCTAACAAATCCTAACCCATTCCGACACCGTCGAGACAAATGAAAAAATTGCCCCCGGCGCGATTTTTGTTTCCAATAAACCTATCAAATTTCGGCCCATTCCGACACCGTTGCAAATAATGACGAAATTGCCCCTAATGAGATTTTTGTTTCCAGTCGACCTACCAAATTTCAGCCCAATCTGACACTGTCGTGAAAAATGACGAAATTGCCCTTGGCGCGATTTTCGTTTCCGATCAACCTATCAAATTTTAGCCCATTCCGACACCGTCGCGACAAATAACGAAATTTCCCCCGGGGCCTTTTTTTCCAATCAACCGGCCAAATTTCAGCCCATTCTGACACTGTAACGACCCAAATTTTTACTTTATTTTATTTTATTATTATTTTTTTTATTATTATTTTAGTCGCTACCAACTTTATTATAAAAGGATCAAATTTATTGGAAACCACATAATTA
>NW_019264427.1:0-1321 GCF_002742605.1 Olea europaea var. sylvestris | reverse complement strand
TCTGAGACCGTCGCGACAAATGACAAAATTGCCCCTGGCGCGATTTTTGTTTCCAATCAACCTGCCAAATTTCGACCCATTCCTACATCGTCACGACTAATGACGAAATTGCCCCTGGCGCGTTTTTTATTTCAAATCAACCTACCAAATTTCAACCCAATCTAACACCGACGCGAAAAATGACGAAAATGCCCCTGGCGCGATTTTTGTTTCCTATCAACCTGTCAAATTTTAGCCCATTCTGACACCGTCGTGACAAATGACGAAATTGCCCTTGGCGCGATTTTTGTTTCCAATCAACCGCGCAAATTTCAACCCATTCTGACACCGTCACGAAAAATTACGAAATTGCCCCTGGCGCAATATTTGTTTCCAATCAGCCTGTCAAATCCTAGCCCATTCCGACACCATCGCGACAAATGACAAAATTGCCCACGACACAATTTTGGTTTCCAATCAATCTGCCAAATTTTAGCCCATTCCGAGATCGTCGTGACAAATGATAAAATTGCCCCCGGCGCTATTTGTTTCCAATAAACCTGCCAAATTTCGACCCATTCCAGCACCGTCGCGAATAATGACGAAATTGCCCCCTGATGCGATTTTTGTTTCCAATCGACATACCAAATTTCAGCCCAATCTAACACTGTCGCGAAAAATGACGAAATTGCCCGTGGCACGATTTTCGTTTCCGATTTGATCCCTTTCAAATTTTAGCCCATTCCGACACCGTCGCGACAAATGACGAAATTGCCCCTGGCGCAATTTTTGTTTCCGATCAACCTGTCAAATTTTAGCCCATTCCGACACCATCGCGACAAATGACGAAATTTCCCCCGGGGCGATTTTTTTTCCTATCAACCTGCCAAATTTCAGCCCGTTCCGACACCGTCGTGATAAATGATGAAATTGCCCCAGGCGTGATTTTTGTTTCTGATCAACCTATCAAATTTCAGCCCATTCCGACACCATTGCGACAAATAACGAAATTGCGCCCGGAGCAATTTTTGTTTCCAATCAATCTGCCAAATTTCCGCCCATTCTGAGACCATCGCGACAACTCACAAAATTATCCCTGGCGCGATTTTTTGTTCAAATCAACCTACCAAATTTCAGCCCAATCTAACATTGTCGCGAAAAGTGATGAAACGGCCCCTAGCGCGATTTTCGTTTTCGATCAACCTGTCAAATTTTAGCCCATTCCGATACCGTTGCGACAAATGACAAAATTACCCCCGACGCAATGTTGGTTTCCAATCAATCTGCCAAATTTTAGCCCATTCTGAGACCATCACAACAAATGACAAAATTGCCCCCGGCG
>NW_019264426.1:10878-12370 GCF_002742605.1 Olea europaea var. sylvestris | reverse complement strand
TTATTCCCAACTTCTATAATAACCAAGTTATTCATTTTAAAACTTACTTATTTACTTTTAACTTATTAAGCTTAGCCAAACATGCTTTTCGTTGTTATCATGATACAAGATGTAAATATTGGACACAAAATGGTAATTTGAAGTCAGTATACCCATTCAATGCACCAGCCAAGAGAGCATGCAAGAAAAGTTTCTTCGGCGGTCAGTTCTTTTCCTTGTTTTAGCAATTTATAGCTGTCAACAACGGAGAGACCTCGATTCAGTTTTCCTGAAGAAAAAAAGAAAGATGGAAAAAACAATCACCACAGCAAAGAAATTATATCAGACCTCTTTAACAAAATGCTAAATATTATTTTAATACAGCAGAAAATTTCTTAAAGATACAATAATGCAACTAACTGAATTCCCACCTCCAGGTACATTGTAGTCCAGCATCTGTAATCAAATATGGATAAGATCAGGTGCATGAGAATAAATACATGTTCAAATAAAGGAACCAGAATGACATAAAAGTGTTCAATACGACTAAAACAGAAATTACAAAGCATGTTCAAGCAGACACGTCAATATGATTTTTCAAGAATGCATAAAGAAGTGACATTAAAATATGCACTTGGAGCTGCAATCCAGCCGAAAGAAAAAAAACATACGCCAGGAAAGATTGAATATGCAAACATGGTATATGTTCTGTTCAGACTGGTTGGATAGACTCGTAACATTTTATCTAACCTTGTGATATGAGAAGGAAGTGAGTGCATATTTGATATACAGGACAAGATAAAGTAAAATTTGAACTTCTTTTCTTTATTAATACTATACAAGGTTGTCCAATCTTCCCTACCCAACGTGCACTTCTTGGTCTCAACTTTAGTTGTGATGGCAACAAAAGGTCTAACTGCTCCAACAGTCCGGAAGTGACAAACTTCTGAAACTTGCACTAAAACATGTCAAAAAAGTTCGAACATTGAGAATTTAAGGTGTAATCGTGAAAATATACCATCTTCATTTTTTATTTTTTATTTTTTATTTTTTTATAAAAAGGGGGATATCAATCGATAAGTAAGGGCATATCCCCACACCCACCATCATCACCACACCAGAAGAGTGCTTCTTTAACTTTTATTTTGCGTAGAAAGCCATTTAAATCAATAAATTTTGTTACTCTCTCAGTGATTTCTCTCACGATCAGCAGTCAAACTGAATCCTAAACAAAAATTATAGCTGAACTCAAAAATCATTAGAATTCAGCTAGGTCCATTCAAAATTCCGTGCGATTTAAATGAAATTCTTTCAAAATACAAAAAGGAAAAAAAATAAACTACTGTCTTCGGAGCCTTCACAATTATTCAACTACACGTTCATTCATCTTACAACCAATAACCATATGATATCAATAATAGTCTAGGAAAATTTGCATACCACAAAATATAAAACCTGAAAGACATTCAACAAAGCTAAAGAACAATCAAATAGAATTTAAAAAAAAAAAAAA
>NW_019264426.1:0-1717 GCF_002742605.1 Olea europaea var. sylvestris | reverse complement strand
TGATCATGACTTCGGGCTGGAGGTAACCCACTAGGTTCTGAAAATACAGCTCCAAATTCTTGTACTATCTGCTGCATTTCTGATAGTCTGACATCCTCCTTTATCTCGTTGTTACTCCCAATTAATTGCAACCCACTAGGTTCTAAAAATACAGCTCCAAATTCCTGTACTATTTGCTGCACTTCTGATAGTCTGACATCCTCCTTTATCTCGTTGTTACTCCCAATTAATTACAGCTAAATGCCTTTACCTGCTTCCTTTTTTAATTTGATATGCTCCATGTCTTTTAGGACTTCTCGGGATGGATGCAATCCTTGCAATAGAAACTCACTTCCCATAAAATTAAACTGCATTGTTAAGTTAGTAAACTTCCATAATATTGACCCAAGGTTTCTTAACCAATCTACTCCCAATACCACATCACATCCTCCCAAGGTTAAAAGATAAAGATTAGCCTTGGTCCTTAGGTTTTGCAACTAAATTGAAATTGCCCTATAGTAACCTTGGCAAGAAAGGTTATCTCCATTGGCCACCTTAATCGTCAGAAGGCTCTCTTCCACTGCCAGCTTTAACCTTCTTGCAACATACGGATCCACAAAGCTGTGTGTACTTCTTGTATCAATCAAAATCAAAACTTTTTTCTAATTAACAAACCCCTAAATCCTCATAGTCTTAGGAGATAGAGAATCAGCCATGGCATGTAAGAAAATGCTAAGCAACTTCCCTAATTCCTCTTTCTCCACCGTAGGCTCCTCGGCTATAACTTGGGCCAAATTCTCTTTACTTGGCTCAACTTCCTCCTCCTCATTTTCTTCTAACCCTTCCAGCAGAAAAATCTTTAGTTTACTACACTTGTGTCCAAGGTGGAACTTTTCATAACAATTATAGCATAGGCCTTTCTCCCTTCTCTCTTACATTTAGGTTGGGGTTAGTCTCTTTATAGGAAATGTGCTTTTTCTATTTAGGTTGGGATACCTACTTTCGATTTTAAACTGTGGGGGAGGTAGTCTTTGTAGGGGAGTTGGAGCAAGGATTTTGGGGTTGTGGGCTGTGTTAGGCAAAGCTGGGTGGTATGGTTTACCCGAGATTCCCTTATACTTTCTTGTCACTTCTTCTACTTGCAATTTTGGTAATCCAAAGGTAGCTAAAACTGTGTTAGGTTTAAACATAGTAACCATAATTTTCAGTTCTTCCTTTAGGCCACTAATAAACGTAGAAATCCTGAATTCTTCCATAAGCCCTTTAATCTTGTTAGACAAGACTTCAAATTATGTTTGGTACTTCTCGACAATGGTTATTTGCCTTAATTTGGGAAAAGCTCTGATGGGGTCCTCATAAGTGGATGGTCCAAATCTTACCTTAAGTCTTCAGTGAATTTATCCCAACCTCCTACAGGTCATGAGTCTTTAAGCCACCCAAACCAGGATAGGGTCTTCCCTTCCATACGAAAGAAAGCTATATCCAATTTTTTTATCTTTGGGAGTTTGAAAATAATCAAAAAATAATTCAGCTTTAAGGATCCAATCCATTGGTTCTGACCCATCAAATCTAGGAAAATCAAGTCCAAGAATTCTTGCTTGTATTTCCCCATCCCATTCAAACAATGGATTATGAACAAACTGACCTTTGGTATTAGATGATTATACTCCATTTCCACTGTTTTGGGTATTTTTGTGGACTGTTAACTGCTCATAATTGGTGGCCAAATTGCTGAGTT
>NW_019264425.1:10754-12372 GCF_002742605.1 Olea europaea var. sylvestris | reverse complement strand
AAAAATGAAAGGTTGAAAAAGAAGGAAAAGTTTTCAATTTATGTATAATATTATTTTATGGAAGATTGTGTGGTTGAAAATAGGAGAGAGAAAAATAGAATGTAATGGAATGTAATTTAATGGGAGCCAAATGGGGGCTAAAACTCAAATTCTACAACTTTTAATTTGTTTTAGTGAAATAGTAGTTAAAAAAAATTGAATTAAGTGCTAGAAAATAGTCCTCGTGAGATCGATAATCTGAACTCTTAGGTCCACTATTACTTGTTACAGGTCGTATACTTGCGAAACAAAATTTTACAGCAATCGTAGGGCACCAAGTTTTTAAATACCCTTGCAGACTTAATTACTCGAGTTATAAATCTATGAAGAGAAGTTTCATAAGAAGAAGGCACATTTCTTTTGCAATGATTAGTGCAATGATTCTTATTAGACATTTCTTCTCAAAAATCGACTCCCAACTTAAGATCTTAACCTAATTTCATATTATTGATTTCAGACAATCTACACAAAACTTAGCATACATAGGATATACATCTATCTCTATTGGTTTAGGATGTATAACATAGTGGATGTTCAAGTTAAGCATCTAAAGTCCATTAATTTTCACCTACTCATCAATATGTATCAAATTCTTCTTCATAATACAAAATATTAATCTAGTGCTCATAAATATCTGGCTTCACATGACTAAGCATAAATTAATTTACACATAATATATCCATAATTTATAGATCAACTCTATTCTCTAATATATTCATCGTTGTTAGCAGATTATTCGACCCACAAAAGCATGCAACAGTACATAAAAGAAGTAATAAAATTGAAAAGTAGACTATTTTTCCTTTTTCTTTTTACACAAGCATGCAACGATTTAAAACGAAACACTAGATGAAACGCCCTCCCCAAAATTGATTCAAACATTATCCTCAATTTCTAGAAATATTGTAAGTAATAAACAAAAGATAAGGACAAAAGGGGATCAAGTATTCCACTGGTTTCAGTCCATGAGTGGTGGATGGAAGAGTGGATCGAGAGTAAAGGTCTCGCACTATCACACACATCTAATCAATCTGTCTACGTGTGTTCTCCGATCTACTGTACATGATAACCTATCATGTGCATCTGTCTAATCATCTCCCCATGAGGTCATGCTTCTTACACAAAGTCAAAAGGGGATTAAATGTGATAAGGCAGCATAAATCCCTTTTTCTGGCCTATAATTCACACAGAATCACCTATTTCTGCCATTGATCCCCTAAACTAAATGCAAGCACCACCATGAACTTGTATAAACTATGTACATAATCAACTATCATAATGTATGGATGAAGATGCCTAAACTAATTTAAGCACACAAAGACATGAAAAATTCTAACTAACACAGAAAAAATTAAATAAATAAAAGGGAAAAAACAATATGTTGCCTCCCAACAAGTGATTGTTCATAGTTCTTAGCTCGACTTTGTTATTTTGGTTATTTATGGTGACTTGAAAAGAGAATTTTCTTCATTGCATTGACTGCACTGGCAGTTATTTTTCAATTCATCATTGAGCTGCTAGATTACAAGATTTTCCTTGTCGTCCCGCCCTACTATTCCACCTTCTTTCTTCTTGTTTT
>NW_019264425.1:0-1176 GCF_002742605.1 Olea europaea var. sylvestris | reverse complement strand
CACTGCTTCTTGAGGTTGGATTTCACTATCCTCTAGATTATCACCTAATCTCTTCGCCTCAAATTCCATCTTCTTTCCAGTAGAAGATTCTCTTTCCTCAGTCTGTTTGTTTTGACTTACTATGTTTTTAAGACAAGGCATATCAAGTTTATTGAACGTCACATCTCTACTGTTAATAATCTTAATGCCCTTTACACCTAAAACCCATAATCTATATCATTTTACTTCCTTTGGATAACCTAACATGACACACTTGTAGCCCTAGGGTCCAATTTTCCCTCAACCTGATGTGCATAAGCCGCATAACCAAACACTCTAATATGTGACAAATATAGGGATTTTCCAGACCACAACTCTTGAGGAGTCTTGAAGTTAACAGAACTAGAATGTGACCTATTTATTAAATAGGCAGTAGTGCACATGGCTTTGCCCCAGAAACCTTTAGACAACCCAGAATTAATCATCATACATCTGACTTTATCCATTAAAGTCTGATTTATTCTCTCCACCACCCCATTTTGTTGAGGGGATGTCTTCTAATCCTGTGCCTCATTATACCCTTCCCTTGCAAAAATTATCAAATTCAAAGTTGCAAAACTCTAAACCATTATCCTTCCTAAGAGTTTTCACACCCTTTCCCATTTAATTTTCAACTAAGCCAAGCCAAGACTTAAACTTACTAAAAGTTTCAGATTTAGATTTAAGGAGATACACCCAAACTTTCCTCGAGTGATCATCAACAATGGATAGAAAAAATCTATTTCCTCTATGTGTGGGATGTTTTTCATGACCCCACAAATCTGCATGAATGTAGTTCAATAGTCTCTTAGTGTTGTGTTCACCTGTTCCAAAGTTAACCCTGTGTGACTTTCCTAGAACACACGTTTAGCAAAAACTTAAAGGTGTAACACTATCCTTACCAAGTAAATTCTGGTCACTAAGGTATTTCAATCCTTTGTTCCCAATGTATCCCATCCTCTTATGCCAAAGATTTGATTTATCTTCACAAACTAAAGACAATGCCGACTCTTTGCTATCCAAGGTTTTACCTTGAAGAACATATAACCCATTCTTCTTGGGACCTTTCACAACTACTAGAGATCCTTTACAAATCTTTAAAGTACCAGCATGAGATTTGAACTCATGACCTTCTTCTTCTAGAGTGCCTAAGGAAAT
>NW_019264424.1:11328-12373 GCF_002742605.1 Olea europaea var. sylvestris | reverse complement strand
CGGCGGTTCCCATAATAGAACCGGGAATCGGACCGAAATCAATTGGTTCTTAAGAATTTGTCCTAAAATCAAATTGTTGTTTGAAAGATGCGGAATCGAACCGAGCGATTCTAAAAGGTTCGAAAAAAAAATGCCCACTACTACCTATTTTTATTTCAAAAAATGGGGGCCAAACGAAGGCTAAGATAAATTCCCCTAAAAGCCCTTTTGTATGAAGTAAAAACAAAAGAAAAATCATATCAAATAGACTCTTAATCTAGGTCAATGCAACTTAACTGATTTATAAATTTTTTATTACATTCACATTTTATTTGCCTATTAACTTTTGGAATAATTGCAACTGCCAGTTAAATTTTTTATTTTTTATTTTTTGAATACTTTGTCCAAATTGTTGATTCGTGTTATTAATAGTCTCAAACCTTTAATTCTCGTTGCAACACAAGCACAAATTAACTATTTTCCATCCATTAGCCTGACAATTGATCAAAATTTTTCTTTTAAAAAAATGACCAATTTTAGATTGGAAAAATGATAATTTTATATTTTTCTAAATATTAATAATTAAATAAAAAAGGCTGGTCCCCTTTTTTAAATGATCATGTCATACACTCTATTTAGCACATGAGCTAATTTACTAATTAGTCTCCACAATGACATTTTTAACATTAAAAGACAAAAATATCCTTCATTTCAAATTTAAAAATCAGAATTTCTCCCCTTGGACCACCCGAACCCCCCAGATCTCTCCTTAACAAATAATAGATTGACGGTGATTTCTTCACAAATTTGAATTTCTTCAACACGATGAAAGAATTTTTTGTTTAAATCTTTAGATATTAAAGCTAAAAACACATTATCCATCAATATTATAAACAAAAAATTCTGAATTTAGCTAAATAAAATTAAGAGACCCTGAATAGGGAGATGGAAATGGATGAAAGGTGAGGTTCGATCTGACGGCCAGGGTTCGTCCTGGACCTCTATAAAAGGTGAGAAAATCCCATTTTTTAGGACTTTTGAAACTTTGCAATTTGATTCTCTCTCA
>NW_019264424.1:0-1722 GCF_002742605.1 Olea europaea var. sylvestris | reverse complement strand
GGCGGGGTAAATTGCCATCACTACTTTTGACGGGTATGTTCAAAAAATAAAATCAATGTATAAATTCAAGTCATCTTCTTTATTCCTATTCTTTTTTCATAGCGAGTTTTTTCTAATTTGTAATGAAATTTTTTCTTTGATCTTAATCGGTTGATTTATGCCCAAAACCAGCTATTTTCAACATATAACTCACATATAGGCAACCCTTAAAACTCGATATTAAACTACTTCGACTGTTTTTAGTAAAAAAGAGAAGGCACTATGCACTACATAAATAGATCTAAAACAAGAAGAAAGCATATAAATTCCTAATTAAAATTCTCCAAAATCAGATAAACCCCACGATTTCCTTATTCATCAAATCCACACAAGAAATCATGGTGAGAAGAAAAGTTGAAATCAAGGACATATCAAAGAAGCACACGACTTTCACAAAGAGTCGCCCAAGGCCTTTTCAAGAAAACCTATAATCCAGCTCAAAGTGCAAAATGTAAGTGGCTGTAGTCACTTTTTACAAAGTTGGAAACATCATTGCATTTGGGCACTCGATTGTCGACTCAGTGGTGAATTGGTACATTTCCAATGGTAATGAACGTTTACATGGTGGAAATCAGATGGCAACAAGGATGAGGAAGAGATGCCACAATTATCGAAGGCTGAATGAAAGATTCAAATGACAATGGGAAGGGTAGGCGGGAATGGGATTGGCGATTGAGGATTTAGGGATTAATGAACTCGATGAAATGGACGTGATTAGAGGGATGTTAAGAGAATTACAGCTAAAAGTTCTATTATATGTTGACACATTTGGCCAATCCACCGGGTCCCATGGCCCATCCATGCTGAACCAGGTGACATGGTGGCCGAGGCCCCTAGGCCAACAAAGAACACAAAATATTCAGAAACGAAACCTGTGATGTGGCTCAACTGCTGGAAGGCCAAAGTGCATTGGCCGAGGTGGTTCACACCGAGGCCCAAATGCCAAAGTCAGACTCTAGAACACCTTTGGCATCACTCCTTCCCAGAGATCGGGTCTTTCAAGAATCCTCTTTGAATGATTGATAGGACACCCATCATAGAGTACAAGTGTCTTGTCTTGTCCAGGATAGTGGCGTCTATGTCAATTAAAAAATGTATAGTAGTCTAGGTAGTAAAATATGATGCCTAGAATTTGACATGTAAACCAACGAGATGAGGCAACGTGTACTCCCAACCGAGGCCACGATTCAATTTGTAATACTATAAATACTCCTCCATGCACCCCATGTAAAAATAATGAAAGATTCAATACAAGAAAAAATACTACACAACGCTCTCTACATTTCACTCTCTTGCAATATGTACGAGTCCACATACAAATTCTACACACCACGATTGGTAATTATTGTACAATCATTTTTCGAATGTCTTGTCGAATTTCGAACGTTATCGTCCCGTACCTTTGAGCCACTTCCATGCCCTTAATCAGTCGATTTCAAATGTCCACGTGTCTTAGTGTGTTGAACTAGGCTTGCGTGTGCGTGGGTGAATCAGGTATATGTTGGCAACATATTTTGAGGTCAACAAATTCTATGAAGTTTGTGGCCGATAGAGGCGAGGATAAATACCTTGTGTAGTGGGAATGATTTTGTTGTGCCTTATTTTTAGAGGTGATGCGTAAACCCTAGTTTCTTATATAAACATAGCATGGTCTATTTATTTTTGAAGGTCCATTTTCTTCAC
>NW_019264423.1:10591-12374 GCF_002742605.1 Olea europaea var. sylvestris | reverse complement strand
GATCATCAATGTGTAACTTACAAAAATACGGACAATTTATCTTCTGTTATTGAGAATGAAAATACGAGAAAAACTATGTTAATTGAGTTTTTTCGAGTAAATAAAATAAATGAATTTGCTTGAACGCTTTTGTATCGAGATTTCCCAAGACATTTTGTTTGAAATGCATCTAACAAAACATGGACACCTAGAAAGAAGCAAATTGTTGTAGGACGAATTGTCTCGATAAATTCATCTGAAGGAGAATGATATTTTCTTCGTCTTCTTCTTAATCATATTAGAGGTCCAACATCGTTTGATGATTTTAGAACTTTCAATGGGGTAAATGTTGGTACATTTCGTGAAGCTACACTTCTCTGTGGTTTATTAAATGGAGATACTTGTTGTGAAGAATGTTTATCTGAAACTATTATTTACGAAATGTCTTATTCTTTAAGACGTCTTTTTGCTACGCTTCTTACAATGTGCAATCCAAATAATCCTAAGTTACCGTGGGATAAATTTAAGCCTTATATGACAGATGATTATGTAAATGAAAATATGCCCACTGAAGTTGTCGAAGTATAAGCTTTAGAGGATATAAGTTCTATTTTAGAATCATTAGGTAAAAATATAAACGATTATGGAATTGTGTCATTTAACATAAATATAGACGACGATGAAAGATTGATGAGAATGGTTGCAGAGGAAACAATCAAATTGGATATTGAAAGAAACTTTAGTTGTGCAACGACGTTAAATAAAAAACAACAATTTGCATATAATACAATTATGGAAAAAGTACAAGATGAATCAAGTGAATTTTTTTTATCGATGGTCCAGGTGGGATAGGAAAGACTTTTTATATAGAGCACTCTTGGCTGGTGTCAGATGTCGACATTTTATAGCTTTAGCAACTGCATCGTCCGGAGTGGCTGCATCTTTATTGCCCGGAGGTCGAACTGCTCATTCAAGATTTAAAATCCCTCTAGAAATGGTAGGTGAAGTCAACTGCTCTATTAGCAAGCAATTGGCATTAGGAACTTTATTGAAAATGTGTAGGCTAATAATTTGGGATGAGACACCTATGGTAAATCGTTGTGCTGTAGAATCTGTAGACAAAATGCTTAGAGACATCATTGATTGTAACTTGCCTTTTGGTGGAAAACTAATAGTTTTAGGAGGAGATTTTAGACCGATTCTACCAGTTGTACCTAAGGGAAACAAAGAAGACATATTAAAGGCTAGCATGATTTACTCGTATTTGTGACCTTCTTTTGTACATTTAGCACTGGTTGAAAATATGAGAGCAAAGTCCGATCCCATTTTTTGTGAATAATTACTTCAAATTGGAGGTGGAATAGAACAAGAACATACTTGCAACTGTATTACGCTACCAAATAGTATTGTTCTACCATTCGAAGATGAAATTACATCTTTAAAAAAATTGATACAATGTGTGTTTCCCTATATGGACACATATTCCGATCATTTATATACGATGGTCAATCATGTTATTCTTAAACCTACAAATAAATGTGTTGACTACATTAATGGACTTTTGCTTGAACAAATTCCTGGTCAAAGTTTCACGTACTATAGTTTTGATGAAGCAATTGAGAAATTAGAACAAAGCCTACAAGAAGACTTCTTGAATAGTTTGACACCAAATGGTATTCCATCTCATGAGTTGAAACTGAAGATGAATTGTCCTGTAATGTTATTATGAAATATCAATCATTCCGAGGGGTTATGCAATGGAACACGCCTTACCTGTCGAAAATTTGAGAGAAATGTCATTCTT